>NC_141761.1:23525734-23823881 GCF_982258835.1 Parasteatoda tepidariorum
TTTATTGTCCTGAAAAGTTTAATTTTTCCTTCTATTAATTTGCTTTATTTTATCCTTTCGTTGCAACTAAAAATACGTTACGACTAAAAAATCATTAAAACTAAAAAAATTTTACTATTGAAAACTCGTTAGAATTAAACTAAGTAAATATGTTTGCATCTCATTGTTTTTGAAGTTTTTACTCGTACTCAATCCGTACTTAACAGAGTACTATTCAGCGCTTGGTACCACAATCAAATTTTTCTAATAAATTGGCATTTAGTACATAACATAATTCTTCCATTAGTTCTTATTTATTTTATGTTTATTTTACATCATTTTGGTTTATAGAAGCACGTTTTAAAAACGTAAATAATAATAAAATAAACAGGAAGCTTCAGATTCTCCTTCAAAATCAAATTTTACGAATTTACCTCCATACTTCATTAATTATCTATGCTGTGCGCTCAAGTGATGAAGGAAATAATTTTTAAAATCGTGCTATAAAACCCTAATAAAACTTATTTCTGATCCACTTCTTTGGACAGTGTACTGAGTTTTTAAGTACACTGATACATTAGCAGAAAAAATTGCAGATTTGCATTAGAAAAATGCAGAGTAAATACATACATTCGTTCAAAAATGCTATTCATGTAATTGGATTTTCAGATAATATTGAAAGAAAAGTTTAACCTACAAAGTAAATTGAATGCAGGGAAATTAATTTGCACACATTAACAGTTTAGTTTAGACATTTTATAATAAAATCCATTATTTTTTCATTCATAGAATTTTATAAAAAAAAAAGACATTACTTTGCACTTCAGTTTTGCGTCTATTTTGAAAAAAATGCTTTTTCATTCCTTGTACAGGAATTGTTTACTATTTATGTTGCAAAGCTCTTAGTAACAAATTAAAATACTTTTTACGAGTAATTTTATCGGTATTTAACAGTTTAACATTACAATAATTATTATAGTGATTGACAATTATAATTGAAAAATTACATAATTCAATAGTAGGAAGATTTTATCAAATTCATCTTGTACTGTTCTCAGTTAAATTGATATTATCACTGAATTGTGATGTAAATTGTTTTTATCAAAATTGAAGTTGTACACCTTTTAACAATGTCGTTATTAAAATATCTAAAATTAAAAACTGAAATAATTATCTTTAAATATTATAAACGAAAACTTTAAAATTAATTCAACCTTCATTTGCATAATTCTGTGTAAAATTAATTTAACTAAACATTATCTTACGTATTACGTTACAATAACAGCATGAGATTGTTTTCAACTGAATTCGATGAAATTTGTTCCTTTTTCCTGTCATAATAATAATGAAGTTATTAAAACCCATTATTTTACGTTTAAATATAAGCATTAATTTATAAACTTTAAAATATCGAGAAAATTAAACTGTTTCCCTTCAAAATTCTCTTTTCTGAATGAAAATGAGTTACTATTAATTATATAACAAATAGAATAAACTTCATATTTATCAATACATAAACACGATGTTTAAGACAGGTTTTCTTTGTTCTATAAATTAATAGACTTTACATTACATTCAAACTATTGTTTCATATTAAATTGTATCTGAAGCACACAATAAAATTATTTTCATCGACTAGCACTAGAGGAAGCCCATTTTATTTAATTAGATATTCAATTATTGTAAGTCTTTATTGTTCTATGTTCGTGCTACAAGAGGTCAGGTACTATTCATCATTTTCCATTTTCCTTACCATTTCCATCTTCCGATGCTAAGAATTCCTGATAATTTTCAGATAATAATGCATGTTTCTCTAGGGAAAATGAAACCCGTATTGATTTGAGTCCAGCGAAGGAGAAATAATTTCATTTATACACGCAAGCAATTATCGATATGCATTGGTTATTTATAGTTGGAATTGTTAAGCGGTACTCAATATTTATCATAAGTGTTATAGAATTCAATTTAATAACCCTGATGCACTTGGTATATTTTGATTTTTCAATATTAAATAGCAAAATTTCTTCCGAGAAGTGTAAACAACTTAATTTGCAATTATTTTAAACACAGTTTGCACAAATCTCAAATTCTGCAATTGCCTTCAATTTCTACATAAGTATTAGTATGGTGTTCGTAAATTTAATTTGTTTCAATTTAAAAATCAACCAAGACTAATGAATTATTAAAAAAATAAAGAAAAAATATGTTTTAAATAATACAATAATATGACGAAAAGAAAAATATATTTTAAATAAACCATCTGAGGCCTACGTCATTTTTGTCAAGATCATAAATTCAACATTAATTTCAATAGATTTTGAAAGCTTAAGCTGCTTATTAAAGAAAAGCTAGTTTTTAATCCAAAAATTTATTTTAGTTAATATATAATATGATTTACTACGTATGAAACATTAATAGTTGAAACAGTTGTAAGGATACAATTTTAATGCATTTGTAAAATGACCAGCAAATTGATTGAAACACAAATAACTCCTCTAGATAAAAACTAGGAGTGTATTCTGTGAGATTCCTTTTAAAAGTTTCTAAGATTGTTCCTCTGGTCTGAATATTGGCACGAAGTTAATTTGTGAGTGTGAATGGAAAAATGGATCAGGGAAACTAGCTCAAATGTGAACAGAAAACAACTGAGCAGGAACAACATAAGATGGTTTTCTTTCCTTGGAACAATTTATTATAAAAGCTATGATAATGCTTTGTTTCTAATTTACTGCTTTCAAAAACAATAATAATCATAACTCTATATTAGCTCATTACATTTCCGTGGTTTCCGTAAAATTCAATGCATTTTTAAGATAACTAATCTAAATAATAAATAATTTGGAAGTTATTTCTTACAATAAAAATATATACCTTTATTTAATTGTTCATTTTTATTTATATATATATATATATATATATATATATATATATATATATATATATATATATATATATATATATATATATATATATATATATATATATATATATATATATATATATATATATATATATATATATATATATATATATATATATATATATATATATATATATATATATATATATATATAAATTATTAGTCCCACCTTCCAATGAATCGTTAAAAAATAGTTCGGATACGACATTTTTTTTTCAATCTTAGATATAGCCTTCTTGAAAATGTCACTTACTTAATTTTCCCACTAAGCTCTTCAATTATAAAGCTGAAATATATTATTAATTTATTATTATTTGTTATCTTCCTGTTAGTTTTACGTTATTATATTAAGCTAAGCATGTTTTTTTGTAGTTTATTCCCAAGGAAACTACATCACTTGCCGTGATTATATTGATCATGGTCTAACCATATTAACTATCAGGCGACACAGTTCTTTGATGATGGGACCTAAAAGCTGGTTTAATGACTTTACAAATGTTTCAATGTTAATGGCGACTATGGTAAAAAGTGAATAACTGTTCATATTTTAGTTTGTGATACAATTTAAAAAGTGACTAAAAAACAAAATTAATGGAAAAAATAATAATGGAAAATTTGTTTAGGAAAATCGCAGAAAATCGCCATTCTCAGATGATGCTTGATCAATATGTACAGTGTGCAAACAGGAAAACGTACCACCCTTCCCACATGGCGACTACCTGCATTTTTGGATCTGAAACTCAAATCCATTGAAAAAAAATTATGTTTATTCAGAGAAAGTGCGTTTTTGTATCTCTTAACTAAAAATATCACCTGAACTTATTAATTGCCGACTTCAGTAACGTAAAACCACCAAAAAGGGCAACAAATAATATCAAATCAAAAAATTTAAACTAGTTCAGTTATACTAATTGGAAAACTTAGTTTAAGAACCATGTAAGTGGCCTTTTCAAAACGAAAAAATAGGTATCCCAACTATTTTATTACTGATTTATTAGAAGGCGGAACTTATAATTCTTTGCTTTAATTTATTTGCCTAATTTAAAGCAACAATCATTCAAGCATGCTGACTGGATTATTTAGGTTAAGATTGCATTGAGGGCAAAATCAGTTCTGTTACACTAAGCATACCCATATTGATGCAACCATTTTATGTTATTTTCTCTGATTCTTTAATTCCCCTAAAAAATGTCACTTACCTGGTTCTTTCATCAAGCTCTTCAATTATGTCAATATATGCCTTTCAGTTTTCTGCAGGATTTCGTAGTGTTTCTCAGTACTGATGTATTGATACTGTAGACACTCCGTGTTAAGAATACAGCTATTTAACTAGTATCTGTATCTGTGTGTGTGCGTACGTGCACGTGTGCGCATGTGTGTGTTGACAATATTAAAATATTCGTCGAGATTGAAGTCAAATGAAAAGCCATAGTAGTATCTTCTCATCCATCATGATCAGTTTCTTTTAACATCCTTTATTTAACTTTCAAAACATCCACGTTGTATGCCAGAATGATACAGTGGTTAGTTACTGGCATGCTAAAGATGTTCCACGGAATTGATCCCATGTGGGAACTGATTAGTTTTTTATTCATAATTTTTATATCTTTACTGCAGTAGATTTTTTTGGTAAATAATGCATTTTGATTTAAAAAGTAATAACATCCTAAGTGCCAGAATAATATTATGTACCTTTTCAGTTTCTTTTTTAATAAGACAAGCTCAATAAGTGTTGTTTACAAGATAAACTCCTTACTCAAAACAAAATATCATTTACTTTGATGTATAGTCTTTTAAAATTATTTTTCTACATCTTATTAAAACAAGTTAACGTCTCTTTTTCTCTTAACGCAGTGTAAGACAAAATGCAATTGCGAAAAGGAAACTCTGAAAATCAAAACAAAACCCGGCAAACAAACAGCACGACAAAGATTCGCTTAAATTTATTAGCTCTAATGCAATCAAATCAAATTAATTCGTCTCAAATGAGACTACAAATTCATTTAATGTGTATGAAAAATCCACGAAAGAGCTGGAAAGAAACTATTTTATACAAGTAGATATTTATCAAGATCAGGTTCTTTTGTGATTTAACTTAATCTTAGATTAGTGAATAAAGTTTAAAAAGAATGCCATCATTTATTCTAAGCATCATTTCCTTTAATTATGCATTAGATGTATTTGGATGCATAAGATTTAAGCAATGATGGTTTTCGAAATATATCAAATAATACATGGTTGATTTAAATGTCGACTATAGTGCTGTTGCCTTAAGTTTCAAGAAATCCTTTAATTAATTGTGAACTTTCTCAATCTTTGCTTATCTATGATCCAGTAACACATATAGATCCACTTCATAAATTTTTAATCTTTTGCTTTTTTAAATTTTTTTTTTCAAAACTTCTGTCCCCAAATAATTAAATTTAGTAACTTTTAATTAAGTTCCTTATTTATTAAAAATGCTTTAAAAAATCCATTTTTAATCTCTTTCTTCCCTCTCTAAAGAAATTTTATTTCCTGGAATAAAATTAGTTCTAATAAAACTTTCTCAAGCAATCTCTATTTTAAATGGTAAACAAATTTGAACTTTTATATTGTTTGTGTTTATAGTTGTAATCGTAGATACAAAATGCTAGAATGTCCATTTTAAAATTAAGGTAAAATAACCGGCAGTAAACTCTCCATTCATTTGACCGACAAATTTACGGGTCAGAACATGCAACAGTACACCGTTTACAACTGGTAAAAAAACCACGGTGCAAAATAATGCAGTTTTGTAACCATTTACAAGCATCATTAATTCAAAACCATTAAAATGAAATTTAACTGGCCATTGGAGTTAGGTTATGTTAGGCTTTTCATTAGACAATGGACATGAGGGTTAGATTGTAGTTGAGTTCCGTTTTCTATATGAGTCATAGGATGTGGAATTGTTTTTTTAAAATTAAATTGGATTCAGCCTGTATTTTTTAATAAATTATCTATTCTCAGGATATTTAATATATTGCTTTAATATATTACCGCTATAATAAAGAATCTTTGTTAGAATTATTTGCAATAGCTTTATAATTGCTACACGTTCCCGAAATGGAAGTCATTTGTGGCAAATGATTAATAATTTTTTTTTCCGAAATTCTTGTAACTCTTCAACTGAAAAGCTGAAAAACTTCTTTCTTTTTCTTGCCGTTCCACTTTTAGACCCTTTTCTTGAAAAAAAACCCAGGAAAATAACTATTTTATAAAAAAAAATTAAATAAGATCTCATTTGATTTTAAAAATCTAATTCTTTTTCTTCAAATTTTATACCCTTGTGTTGTACTATTAGACATTCTCTTTGCAGGATTAGTATGACACTTAATATACGAGGATTAAACTTTCTTTAATTCATTTTTTTTACAGAAATTATTTACCTCATTTTATGAACGAGTTTAAAGATTTAAAGAAGTATTTTGGCTTATTGCCTGTAGTGACCTTAGAAATATTTAGCAAAGGTATTTCCCGATCAGCGGGGTACCAGCAAAAAAGTCACCAAAAAATAGACATCGACTGACATTTTTTAAAATTTTATTCTTTTTTTGAAACCCTGAACAAACTGGTTGTTCACAAAAAAAACTAAATAGAATAAAGAAGTAAAAATAAATAAATAGTTAAATTTCCTTCATTCGGTCAACCGAACAGTACCATAAAAGATTTCCAAAATATCTGTAAGAAGATTATTTACTTTGTGTAACAGATTTTTAAATGGATAAAGATAATCGAAGGATCCCATTATATTCAACTTCAATGTATTATCGTGAAAAGAATGAGTAATTTACACTCATGTCCATAGATTGGGGATAATGTCATCGCCGGAAGATAAATACTCAGAACGAAAACACAGATGACGTATACATAGAGTCCATTTATTCAGGGCTAAAGAGAATACAAGGGCTAGTTCACTCCGCTCTTAGAGCTGAAGCTACGATTTCCCTCCTCATGACGTCACTGTGTCTACAGATCTCGGAGATCGCAAGCAAAGATATGATAACTTTGCATCTTTCTCTTGTAAAAATAAGTTAGACTTTTTCTGGTTATTAGCCTTCAAACTTTACGTAATTAACACATTATTTCCGTTCATAAACATAGTTCAAAAAAAAACTTTCTTGGTTATTATATTAAAAAAATACCTTTTTGAACTTATAAAAATGTTTTGCTAGTTGGTGAAAATGACACGATAAATACTTTATTTTAAAAAGTTCAGTTTTAACTTTAACTATTAAGAAAAATGAAGGCATATATCGACACTTTTTTTATCTACATATTCTTTTATAAAGATAAGTTAAATTAAATTTAGAATCCCTGATTTTAAAATATGTCGTTAATAGCAATTTGTTCATACTTAATCATTAGGAAACATCAACCTTAAACGCTAATTACTGAAACAAAATAATAATTTAGGTTCCTAATGACATCAGAAATTTTACAATTGTTTATAGACATTTAAATTTACGATGATATAATATATAGATATTTAAATTGAAGAGAATATAATTTTTAAAAAAAATCATAAATATTTAGAATAACTACATTAAAAAATATGTTATGAAATTAGGAGAATTTCAACTATATACTATATATTTTATTTATACTTTTTACTTACATTTTAATTTTCTTTGACTTTATCTATTTTTTAATTCTTTTCACCTGCCTTTATTTATGAAGTAGCGAGGCGGTTTCTATTTAGATAATGAATTTGTATAAAAGTTCTTTACGACAGAATAAACGTATTGCGGTTTTATATTAACTGTGTCATTTCGGAATCCATTCTTTACATAGTTGTTCATTTACTTTAGGGAACACGCGAAAAATTATACTTTTTCCTTTTGTGTTTATATCAGAATTTTTGCAAGTTGCAATCGCGCAAACTGGCATTTCGATAATAGTTTTAAATTCTTGTAAATTCACTGCAAAAACTGAGGAAAGTCATTATAGAAAATAACAAATGTCTTAGAATATCTCGCAAAAAGAAATGATCCAATATTAGTTAGAGCTAGTAAGGCCAAACGCTCCGTTCTTGAAGTAAAAGTGCGAGCTTTGCGCCAAAGTGACGTCACTAGAGTGACGTCGGAGGATCGGCGCGGCAAGAGATACTTCAAAGGAGTGAACCAGCCCTTCTATTCTCTTTAGCCCTGCCATTTATTAACTTCCCACTCATAAAAACTATGATTGTATCTCCCTCGAACAATTTTAAAAAAATATATCCTTTACAAAATCCTATTTTTGTATTTTTGGCATGATGGTTAATGCATTGTATGCTCCCATGCGATGAAACACAGTCTGAACAACGTCTAGACATGCTGAGTAACAAATATGATAAATTGATTGCTGATTTAGGGGAAGATTACTCAATTCAGAAAACAATGCTCTATGAAGTTTCGGTACACATGTAGGTTGACTGGCTGAAAATCGTAGGATAAGTATGCACCATATAAACTTTTGCAGATTCAAGTCAGGTAAGAATACAGGTGATATCCTCAGATTGAAGGCATTCTCTTACGACGTTTGCACGGTGAGAACCGACGTTTATCAGGCGTAAACTAAAATTCTGAGCCATCGGCTCCCCTAAAGAAACGTACAGTTGTTCCAGAATAATGTCCCCATAAATTTGGCCTGCCATGACGCCGCTTCAAGCATGCAGACCTGTTCTGAAGCCCAGTATAATTCCACTATAAACGAGCAACCCTACATAACCGTAACGGTGTCATTCAAAGATATTGTCTTGGTGTTAACGGGTACCTGGCGTTCTCATATGAGAGTCCAACACGAATCAGACTGCAAGAAAAGCAGGGACTTGTCTGTATACTTCCCACAAGCCTCCAGTGACCATGTCCACGTTGCATGCTCTCTAATCCCATACGATAGGGAGTTGTCATGAGATGAACTTATCTGGTAGGCCTGCAAGCATATCGACCAATATTTAAAAAACACCTGTACACAGTTTGCTTTGAACTGTAATAGTCGTCACTGCAATGAGATAGATAGCATGTTGTGCTCCGTCTGCTTCTTTTGGCAGTTACTGCCAAATACCGGTCTTCATTCGGTGTTGCGTATTTCGGGGGTGATCCATTCTGCAACCTCTATAGACTTTTCCATCATTTTAGAATTGTTGCCCAAAGCCTAGAGATGACACTTTGGGTGATTCGAAGTTCCTCAGATACTCCCATCTGACCACTACAACATTTCAGTGGCAAACAAATCTATGACGTAAAAAATCCTTCTCGGGCGTCTTGGCGTTAACGGGTACCTGGCTCGATGGTGAAATTTAACTAACACATTATAACCAATAAAGCAATTCATTTAATATTTTCTTTTCATCTAATAAATGAATATATTATTTGAAAAAGCTTTTCACGTATTCTTTAACTAAAGATAATTTATTCTACTCATATAAATGCAGCAAATGTGAAGTTTTGTGCTAATTTAATTGTTCTTTTGAATCGTTCCAGTTTAATCTCTTTAAGTGTGAGATGGAATCATTTAAGTAAAAAAAAAAAGAAGATTGGCATCCCAAATCAAGTGCTTCTACATTTCAGATGCTTTTAATAACAACCTCATCGTGAGTAAAACTTTCTAATTTCCTGGTTCAAGCATCACGTGTTAACGAAAATTCTTTCTCGTATTATTTTTGCATTAATCGCGTTTTGGAAAAAAAAAAAAACTCTACTATTAACTCCTAAAGACATATCAAACTAAAAAGAAATTAAAACCCAGCCATTTACAACTAAGCATAAAAAAAGTAAGTTTGACGATGTTAAAAAAAAAGAAGTAAATGGTGGAATGAAACACAAAATACACGCATCAGCAAGAGGTTTTCTAATCGGGCCAAAAGTTTTAAAACTGCTTTCTGTTCTTCTCCACGATTCATTTGCTAAATAAGAGATAAAAAGTTTGAAGGAGAGAACACTTTCTCCTTACCTTCCCCTTTTTACCTTTTTTTTTATTTTTAAAAGAATGCTCCCCCTTCCCCATTTTTTTAAAACCTAAGTATTAAGAGACCACGTTTGGTTCGATTAATGACTTTACAGCGATAAAAGAAGCAAGGAGAAAGGGAATGGTTTTATATAAAAATTAGCAATGGAACGCGGAGAAAAAAAATTTAAGATTTCTGTGATTTTAGAAGGGGGTAAACGTTTGGATGCTGGTAAATGGTTTTGGGATTTGAAAAATGATGTACCACAGGAAATGAGCTAATGGAATTTCTTTTGAGTTCTTTGAAAATGCAAGCTTTGTGAGATAAAAAGATTTCAATTGATAAGCTAAGTTTTAATGTATTTAATTGAAATTAACCCAAAGCTCAAGGCATGAAGTAATCATTTTAAAATGTGTTAACAAGTTTCACACTCTGTACTATCATGAAGAGACATCTGAATTATGCACAAAAGAATATTTAAATAAAAAATGCTTATTTGTTTTAAGTACAAAGAGTGCTGAAAAAATATTTCCTTTTAGAATTGGGTATTTCTTTAATTAAATTAATTTTAAATAAAAATAAATATCTTTCTCTTAGCTCAACTACATTATGCTTCAATTATTATTGTTATTATTATTTTGATAATATAAAAACCTGTTTTTGGAAAAGATAAATTTTTCAAAGTATTTAGTTCTTTAATATCCTTAGTATATATTCTTCTTTAATATACATTTATTTACTATTGTCCTAGCTCAAAATTTATAATAGACGTGTATATTTTTAGGACTGAGATTGATTTAAAAAAATTAATGCGTTAAGTTTGCTACCTGAGATTGATTTGACTCTTAAGACTATTTTTTTTGTTGGGAAGTTGAAAGAGATTTTTAAAATTTAACCAACCATAGAGAAATCGCCATATAAACTTAAACTTTTGGGCTGTTAAATAACCAAATTTATGAATTCTACAAATACACTCGATGACAAGAGATTAAAGTCAGAAACACATAGTGCACAAGAGAAAACTCCTCTAACTTTCATTATTAACCACATTTATGTAAGCAAACAAACTCTCCATTGTTGCCAGTACATTTTTAAAGGCCAGAAAATCTCGATTAGTTCCACATTTCCCACATGAATTTTCAAATTTGCTTAAATTTCATAAACGTAAAATAAAAATCAGAAAGGTCTTGTTTTCCCCTAAAATGTTTTATTACCCTAATTTCTACCTATATGTAATATTTTTTTTCCTTATTTTATTTTGCTATTATTTCGTTTCTGATTTTTATTGTTTCTTAAGTTAAGAGTTTAAAGCAGAAAGAGTTGTTTATTTATTCCAATGCAATTCTGAGACATTTTCTTAATACGCTAAAATTCAAGATAAACTTATTTCAATTGATACCTGAAACTATTAAATAGTTTGCGAACATGACTTTTTTGGGGTGAATTACATTAATATGTTATTATAACTTACCGTTAAGGATATTCATTAAGTTATTTACCGATTAGCTTTAGGCACATTCTGAGGCAGAGATAAATTTTATTTAATACATCAGACTATTTGGTAAGGGAAAATACCAATTTACTATTGTGAGCTCACCAAATTTGCTGTAAAAATATATCTTTAATTTATAAATTTTATGTTAAAAATTTATAATTAAACAAAATTGTCCACGTTCACACGCAGATCTTACTAGAAACATAAGATAATTATTCGAATATGGGAAGGGGGGAACCGCATATGCAAAAAAAATGTCTTATTTTTAAATAAAAATGGCCATTTAAAAAATATATTATTAGTATATTTTTGCAAAATGTAAAAGTTTTTACGCATAATAAAACATATAAACTATTATGTTTTTTTAAAATTTTATTTTAATATTTTTAAAAAAAAGTTTTCGAAACTAATCGAATACTACACATTCTACCAGAAATTATAACTCCATAATATCTCACTAAAACAATAAAATTACTCATCATTTATTTGAAAAAAAATAGACGTTATTGCATTTAATGGCAAAAATATGAAAATAGTAAAAATCTGTTGTTGTTGTTCATTTACGTCGCACTAGAGCTGCACAATGGGCTATTGGTGACGGTCTGGGAAACATCCCTGAGGATGATCCGAAGACATACCATCACAATTTTGATCCTCTGCAGAGGGGATGGCACCCCCGCTTCAGTAGCCCGACGACCTGCGCGCGAAGTCGAGCACTTTACGGTAGCACAGTTTAACGAGGACCAATACCGCACACCCTCGGTCCCTACGCAGACTGATCCAAGTGGGTCACCCACCCGCACACTGACCGCAGCCAGTGATGCTTGACTTCGGTGATCTGATGGGAACCGTGTCTTAACGATCAGTCCACTGCGGGACAGTAAAAATCTGGAATGTTATCGAACAGTATGGAAACATTAACTTACAACTCTAAAATCAATTGATTTCTTTACGTTATTGCTGTGTGTTTTCATATTCTTTCTAAATAATTTCCTTCGGCTAAGTGATTTCAAACACTTACAATTGCACGCTTTTTTCATGCGATATATATTAATTTCCTTATTTAAACACTGGTAATTGAAAATGCTTTGATTGCAAACAAAGAAATGGAGCATTTTTCTAACTATTAAAGAAATTTGAGGGGAATATTGGTAGTGTACCTAAATTTTGAATATATCTGTCAAAAATTTTATTATTATTATAATAATAATAAAAAATATGATATTAAAACTTATAAATATTGTTATATTTATTCTATTATTACTACTATTAGCTTATTTTTAGAAAAAATGTGAAAAAAGGAAATGTACATAGTTTGTTTTTCTTATCACATGAAGATGCGTATTTTAAGAAAGAAATAAAAATTTCAATATTGGAAGTTGGTAGAAAATCGTTTTGCAGTAAAACTTAATGTTTTTTTTTTTTTTTTTTTGTTTTCTATTATAATATTAAAAAAGAAAAATTGACGTATGTTTAAAAATAAGAGATGAAAGTATTATTTTTTAAAACTTAGTACAAGTGCAAACATTATATTTTTTGCACTAAGTAAATATGAAATTCTTGATACTAAGCATAATATTATTACATATAAATTTTAAAACTTTTAAACGTAAAGTTTGATAAAAATATCTAATGATAATTTGAAGGAAAAAATACTTGAATACTGATTTAAAAGTACAATTACACCCTTTCCTTTTATAAAATTACATAACTTCAAATTTTAATTTCATTTATGTTAATTTTCAAAATTTCATTCATTAAAAAAATTATATTTTGTAAAGATCTTTTTGAAAAATTAACGGAATCGGTGATTTTAAAAAAGATCTCGGAGGAGCTAGAAAAAGATAAACTGCAAAGACTGTTAAAAAGATCTTAAGACTAAAATTATCTGGCTTAAGGAAAAATTCAATAATAGCACATTTTTCTTCTGTATTTCATCTGAAGGTGTAAAAAAACGAAAGAAGCAAACAACACTAAGAAATAAAATGTTGCCGTGAATATATTTCGGTAAGAGCAATACAAATTCTGCCAGAAATATTTCCGGTTATACGTGAACAATATTAAGTTAAATTCAGGAATCTCGAGGAGAAAGATTTGAATTAAAATTTATGATGAATAAATTCAGATGAGAACATCATTTGGCCTGTCAGCGAAAGCGCTTACTAATTTGTTGACAGAGGAGGATTGGAATTATTTTTCCTCGGAGTTAAGTTGAAGCATTTAATGAAATCCTGCCACGATTTCCCACAATTTCTACTTGAGACCAGAGGAGTGTGACTTGTCACGAAAATCAAAGTAATTGGCTTTCCAAATAAAAAAAAATAATAAAAAAAAAGCGAGCAAGATTACCTAGAGCTAAATGAGTTTTCCTTGACAGCTTCTGATGTATTTTTCTCCGCTGCATTAGTCTCTGAAATAAGATGACGGATTCTTCTTCTTCTTTCTCTTTTTAGAAACTAAACGTTTTCTTCGTCTAACTTATTTCGATTGGTAAAGAGTATATCAATAATACATTCAAAAATTAAATAAATAAGTTAAATAATACATATTAAAAAAAACAATTATATAATGACACTTCATTAAATGAATAATCCATAGAAACTGAAGCACAACGATCAATAATACATTCAAAAATTAAATAAATAAGTTAAATAATACATATTAAAAAAAAATTATGAAAAATTTAAAAAATGAATAATCCCTAGAAACTGAAATAATCCCTGAAGCACGAAGATTTACTCAATGATAAAAATACTTTATTTACTTTAGGATGTATGAAAATGGCATTAAAAGTCAATATGTTTCTAGCGTTCAAATTAGGAATGCCATAGATATGTTTATCAACAATATATTATTAACCGTTATCAAGAATGCGATAAATAATCTATTGACGATAATTTCAAAATCCTTTTCACCCCTTACGCATCTGCTCAATTTGATCCCCAGTAATCTTTCTTTTTATTTGATTCTCTTGTTAACGACATGAATCCTCAATACTTCTCTATAACGCGTGAAAATGCATTTTGCTCGGATTTGTGTTTCTGGCTACTGCGGTATTTCTAGTTTTGATCTTCCTTATTTACCACTTTATATCAACCATGCGAGATGTTGAAAGATTGTTTGCGAAATATGAATTGCACTTTTCAATGTATTGTGACTATGTTTTTGGCTCCAGGATTCCATTTTGATTTCCTGCAATTTTTTCTTCCTTTGATTCTCTTGTTAACGACATGAATCTTCGCCACTTCTCTATAACGCGTGAAAATACATTTTTCTCTGATTTGTGTTTCTGGCTACTGCGGTTTTTCTAGTTTTGTTTTTCTTCTTTATTTACCACTTTATATCAACCATGCGAGATGTTGAAAGATTTTTTGCAAAATATGAATTGCACTTTTCAATGTATTGTGACTTTATGTTTTTGGCTCCAGGAAATGGAGTGAGGTTTCAACTTCATGCTAAAAATGCTTGAAGTATCATTCCGTATTTTCATGAATCCTTAGCATCACTAACTGCACTTAATGCGCACCAAAGGGAAGTTAGAATGTTTCATTCAGAATACAATTAATGCATGCGAACCTCTATTACCACCCATTGCTTATTACCACCTATTGCTTATTACCACCTATTGCTTATTACCACCTATTGCTTATTACCACCTATTGCTTATTACCACCTATTGCTTATTACCACCTATTGTATAATCTGAGTTAAAAGCTCCGTTGACTAAGCAAGTTAAAAAACAGAGACATGTATCTTTTCATCAACCAATGCATTGAAAATCAGTATTAAATTTACAAAATACAATATATAATATGTAATAAGTTCTAAAATCATTTAACATCTTATATAACTTTTAAAAAAAATCAATTAGATTTCTCACATATTAATAAACTTTATTTCATTATTATAGATAGTCTTCACGAATATTACTATAATAATTAATAATATTATTTTATATATAATTTTGCTACAATCTTTTACATGAAATCCCTCTTTCGGTAGACCGATTTCAAAAAGGTAACGTATTTTAACGTATTTAACGTATTTATTTAAGTAATACGTTGTCCGTTTTGTTATCCAATCTTAAAAATGATGCATTCTTTCATAAGTAATAACAACTAGCTGTATTGCCTAGTATTTTTTTTCTATTTTTCTTTGGTATTTATACTTACACAGAGATATAGACTTTTATAAAGTGCGCTTTTATTATTTCGCACTATTACAATAATTGCTAATAATAATTTTTTTGAATTTTTTTTCAAATTTTTTTTGTTTCAAGAGAGTTTATGTGAACGCTTATTAAGATAGCACTTGGTGTTGCAATTTTATGACTTTTTTCTCAAACAAATTTATGTTCTTTAAAATGTAGTCGTTAAGTATATTTTTTTTCTGATTTAGAGAATTTATATGAGACAAAAAACTAATAATCTGATGTAAGATATTTAATTTTTTTGAACGACTCGATTTAAAAATTATTTGGTGTTGCAATTCTTATGGTGTTTTTTCTAAAAGAAAAAGTTTTATTCCTTTCATTTCATTGGAGTTGAGGTGCTAAACTTATCGATCTTACGGTTCCTAGGTCCATCACTATAATCTCGTAATTTTGATCTCAACCCAGATGGCAAGAGTAGTACTGAGAGAAATATTAGGTGAAAATCGCCATAACGGAAAAATTTATAAGAAATACTGATTAATCATAACGGAAGAAACTAAACCAGCATTTGTATTGCATAGAAATATAACAAAGAAAATTCTGCATTTTTAGTTCAACTGCACAGGAATTCTAATCCAAGAATGAGTCACCATTAGAGAAGTTTTTGAATAGTACCGTGGTCGTTGCAAGCAGAAGGCAATACAAGATTTGATCATCCATCTCCTAGATATAAACCTAGCATGGGTCTCTTAGTTTCTAAGATGTAATACACTTATCAGCAATGCCATACTTTCTGCTTTATGATTTTATTGTTGTGTTTAATTTATGCGGATTTTCGTTCTCAGTTTCATAAATATTATTTTAGATTAATTGGTAATAAAATTCATCTTTTTAAAAGGCTTAGGTTCCAACAAAATAATTAATATTTCGAGCAAATTAAAATAGAAATATTAATAACTGTTTTTCAGCATTGAAAAATATTAACTTGTGTTATTATTTTATTCATTCCTGTTTAATTTTTATTTCAATTATATTACTTTTCATGTTTAATACAACGAATTTTTTTCTCATTCCTGAAGTTTTTTTTATCAAGAAAACAAGGAATGATAAAGTCAGAGAGCAAAACATAATTATTTTCTAAAAAAAAGATAGAGTAAAACTAATTAAATTATCAATTAATGCTACACTTCATGTAATCCTTTAATTCTTTTTTTTTCGAAGATTATATTTTTAATTCAATAAACTTTTTAATACTTTTCTTGCTGAACTAAACTGAAACAACAAAGATCAAAAAGCATTTTTTTCCACCTTTTTTATTGACTTCATTTTAAGACTTTGGAGATTTTCTTATTAAAAAATATGTTTAAACAAATACTTCAACTGGTAATTTCTTTCATCTATTATACACGGAGAGAGAAAGAAACGAATTTAGATTTGCTTCAAATGAGGAAACTGGAATTAATTTACTTAACCCCTAGTTTAAAATAAAAATAAAAGTGCTTAAAAAGTTTTTTTTTAAAGTTTTTTTCTAGGATTTGAAAGCTATATCATCTATCACTTAATATTTATTACTTTAATAATATTTCATAAATATTTTTGCATTGCAAAAAAATTAATCTTTTAAAACATTTCATTAATTACTTGCATAATGCCCTTTCTTCGTACGGGGAGAAAAATTAATCAGTAAATC
The DNA here is from genome assembly GCF_982258835.1 of Parasteatoda tepidariorum. Lineage (NCBI taxonomy): Eukaryota > Metazoa > Arthropoda > Arachnida > Araneae > Theridiidae > Parasteatoda > Parasteatoda tepidariorum. The sequence continues at coordinate 23,542,921 of NC_141761.1, forward strand.
AGTAGTGAAAGACACTACACAATCAAGCAAAAAACTGAAAAACAAATATCGTCACAAATAATAAAGCTAAAGTAAGACCAATGTTTTATTATTATTTCTTATTTGTTGCTCTTCCTGGTGGCTTTACATTATTAAATTAAGAAAAAAAAGCATATTTAGTAGTTCATCCCATCAAAGTCGAGATTAACCGTAATCAGTATCAATTTACAACTCATATTTAAAATTTGCCACAATCAAACAACTTTCTCCTGTACTTGTATCTATGCGGAGCCTTAAAAAATCTACTTCCTCAGTATCTATCTTAAAAATTTACAGTGTTGTTGCAGTTGTACTTTGCACCAAATTTGCTCATAAAATACTTTGTAGCAATAACAAGTTAAATTTGATAGTAATTAAAGCTATATAAATTACTATTTTGCAAGTAGTGACTAATATCGAAATTGAGCATCATTGATGACAACAATAGTGAGACGTTCTTACGGTTCTCCATAACGAAAAAGTACATTCTCTCATACAATTTTACTTCTTGGTACATAGCTTATTTTTATTTGTTTTGTTAGTACTCGCTAACTTTTATTTGTTTCTATTAGTATCAAAATTAGTTGAGCATCATTGAAATCAATAACTGAAAGGCGAATTTTTAAGCTTTCTTAAAATAATTGGTATCATTTCTCCATTAATCTAGCTTTTTTGTACATAACGTATTATTTTACTTCAATAAGTAACTATTACAAAAATTAATTATCATTGGTGTCATAATATTGGCGATTTTTTTACGTTTATCCTCAAAGAATTAGTACCATTTCTCTATAAACTTTACTTTTCATTACGAAACTTTTTTTATTACAATTACCATTCGTTTTTAATTATTTAGTTTATAGTACATGTTTTAAAAAATAACTGAAAACAACATAAACACGTGGTTCAGATAACCTTACAAACACTTCTTTGGTGTCGTAGTCTACCAATGCTAGCACGATCATTCAGATAACCTGGCACAACGAGTAAAAAATAATTAAGTATTTTAAGACACGCAATAAACAACTTTTTTTTATTAGAACTATAGGTTAGCAAACATTAATGATGTTGTCTATAAAATGTTGGACAAGACGGAATAGTCTCTAATTTAATTTAAAACAATTGCTTCCTCTAAACCAATGAAAATATTCATTTCTTGAAAGTCTCTGAATTTAAAAATCGAATTAAAAAGCGAAAATCCTGCTTCCTCATTTGTTTACAATTGTACCCAAATAGATTCATGGTGAATTTTATATTCTTAGAGTCTGCCGTTTACCCGCAATCCTGTATGCAGACACACAAACACACAAATTCTTTATTTTACTATATAAATATATAAATGTAGATATACTTTGAGTGATAATATATATATATATATATATATATATATATATATATATATATATATATATATATATATATATATATATATATATATATATATATATATATATATATATATATATATATATATATATATATATATATATATATATATATATATATATATATATATATATATATATATATATATATATATATATATATATATATATATATATATATATATATATATATATATACGACTAGTATTTTGAATAGGTTACGACGCAACATATCTGATCTGAAATATTGATTTTTTTTTAAAATTATATTCTTATTCACAATCTAATCTCAATGCAAATGATTAAGAAAAAGGTTTCTCTAGTCAGGAGAAATGGTGCTTGCGTTCTTCCCCTTTTCTTGTCATAGACAGGTTGCTAACGGAAAAAATAGCCAACTTGACATGGTTCAATGTATATTAATAATGCTAGAGATAATTAGGTAAATGATATGCAATATATATTTATTACTTATTAAAAGCATTTTGAACATATAGGGTAAACCAACCAGTGAAGGAACATTTCATATATATTGATTAAAAATAATAATTTGAAAGTTTTTCTATAGATTGATTGGTAACAATAGCTTACTGCCAAACAATCGGAAGTCATCTAGCAATGTTTTGGATTACCTGGTCTAATAGACTTCTCTGGAAAATTGTTTGAATTATCTCTGCAACACCTTGTTTCTTTGAAAAAATTATAAGGTGAGTGTTTGTATTTATATGTTTGAAGTGGAATTAATTGCATGTAATAGTTTTATTTTTCTCACTGTGAAAAAGAGAATTCAAAATAGAGTTATTGAAGTTACGTTTTATTTTTGTAAGCATCATAGCATAATAAAGTACTGAGATAAGGGGGTGTTTATTCACTGGATCACCAAACGATGAAAACCTGTGAAGGAACAAGTGTTCATTTACTGATTTTTTTTTCTAAGTCAATGAAAATAAAAGTTAAACTTTAATTTTCTTGCACCTTTAGTGATGTTCCGCATCAAAAGTATGTTAAAAATACGAAAAACAACTTCTAACCAGTGAAAGAACAGGCATGTTCCTTTACTAGGCATAGATTTCCCAGTGAATAAACAGTATGTGTTAATATGTTGACACTTTAATTTTCAATTCATAATTGCAAAAGAAAAGTTAACATTTTCCAAGTATTTATATGTTATAATTTCAAGAATAGGCTTGTTTTTAAATATTTGTATGACTTATAAATTCATAAAGAGCATTAAAAAATAACCAAAATTAAGTGTTCCTATACTGGGAGTTCATTCATTGGTAAGAGCTGTTCCTTCACTTGGTCTTCTTACTACTTGTTATTTGAACATCCAAAACTTTAAAACAATACTATGTGAGTTTTCTACAATTTTTTTTTACATAATTTGCAATTAGTAACAAATATGTTGACACTGTCATTTAACTAAAATTACGAATTTTGAAATTAATATGATTTTTAAAAAGGCAAGCTAAGCTTAAGTGTTCCTTCACTGGTTAGTTTACCCTATACATCAATTTATAATTTCTAACGTTATATAATCAGGAGAATTTGATATTTAAATTATATGGAGGCTTTTAAAGTTTCGTATTGTTATATTTTAAGATTTATTCAAAATTTAATGCTAGAATTAGTTTTGTGAAGTTTATTTGAAATTTGAAGTTAAATATCCTTCTTCGCTTTTCATATAAAATTCTATTAAATACAGACTAACTATTTAGCCATAAATAGTTATACAATGCATTTTAAGCATTTTCCCAATCAAATATATTTTTGAAATATTTTAAATGGATTCATTTGTTATTTATGCAAACGTTTTATGGACAAACATAACTTAGATGAATCATTTAAGAATATTATTCTAAAATAATGTTAAATAGTCAGAGCCAAGCTACCTGTATTTTTAAAATATATTAATGAGATGATATTATAAATTTTTCTATTAAAATGAAGCAACCTTTCTTCTATAATGCCATGTAATAAAAAATAATAATGATCTGTTATGAATGTTTAATATTGCTAATGTTAAGTTCTTAGGAACCATATATTTTTTTTAATTAATTTAAAATTTCAGTTAAAAAAGTATTTCAATATTCACTATGTTTTTAGTTATGTTTTAAGCTATAAACATTGAATGTTATTCGGTATTGTTTAGTTAGATATTGCAAAGCGCTTTCTATTCACCCGCATAAATTCTGCATTAAACAAGAAAATCTCTGATTTAATCTGAATATTTCCTCATTCGTTATCAAATCAATTCACTAGAATGTTTTTTAAAATCTTTGGAAGTTTTGTTTAAATGAATAGTAACATTTTCATTTGCTACTTCTTCTTATTATTATTATTACAAATACTTTCTTTAATTGATAGAATATATCTCACTTGGTACTGATCACAGATCGTTTTCTTGCTCCCTTAAAAAGGATATGAATGTATTACTTTCAATGCAACATTGCAAATACCCTAATATTACTTTAAAATGCCTTCGGTGAACTTTTCATTGTGATCTGCGAGTTTAAAAAAAAGGTACATATTTCGAACTACGTGTTTAAAAAAGATAAGCATAGCTAAAAATGTGTATGTAAGAAATAATATTGGGTGTTTCTTAAAGTAATTTCGCTTTCTTATCAATAGAGAGCTTAGCTATATTTTTTTCTCAGTCAAATGGCTAATGGCTTGATAGTTAAGCCCCATAATCATTATATTTTTTGATAGAAAATATAGTAAGGTTTTCTTGCGAAGAAGTTTGATTGATTTTACGCTGTAGTTATTGTTTGGCGAGTTATATCAAATATAGCAAGTGAAAAGCATAATTATTGGTATTGGTTTTTTGCTATGGTAGAGTTATAAATGCTGTTCAAGCAAGAAAAAATAATAAAAAAAATATCCGAGGTGTACGGATAAGATGTATTGGCAGTACGCCATTGCCAAAACTGGATTGCAAAATTTCGATATAGCAAACTGCCGATCCCGCAAAATTTCAATTAAGATGTCCGATGACACACCACGCCATTTTAAGTTGATGAAAATACGATAAAATCATTAATTGATGCAAACCGGAGAATACAACTCGTGAGATTGCAGTGATATTAACTTTATCGAATTCGAGGGAAAGTATTTTGTTCTAACTGCAAGTTTTTATATTATAAATTACTAATCAGTTTTATTTTAGAATCAAATTTTTTTTTAATCATGTTACTTTAAAATTGGTATCAGTTTCTAAAAGCTGCTTAAGCTTAAGGTACATATTTATAAAAGTTAATCTTATACTTTTTTTAAGCAATTTTAATCAAATGTTTTTTCGATTTCTTATATGATCATAATACATATATAGAAATGTATCGTAAAATAATTTTTTCCTTAAATTTACGAGACACAAAATAGTTTATTAACGTTATAGTTTTACATTTTTAATCTAAACTGTTGCGAAAATATGTAATATTTAACACTAACAAGACCATGCTTAATTTGCTTCAATTTTTCACATTTTTTACGAGGTTTAATTTTCCTGAAGTCCTTATTTAAATAATATTAATAAATAATATATTTAAATAATATCTGTAATTATAATATAGTTTTTTATGAAATATTTCTTGACTTCTTGAAATAATTTACTCTTTTCGTAACTTCTTTTATCTGTCTAGCATTGAAAATGCATTTGATTAATGTGGAATCCAATAATAATGGAAAAAAATCGTAGAAATAATTCTTTTACAGCTAAAAAATATTACTTCTAGTTAATCAAAATTATTTTAAAATATACAACTTTCCAATAGTTAACCTAAAAGTTTCCTCAAAATTTTAAAATTTTAATTTAGCACTAGCTAAATGTTTTACAGGAATTTAAATTCAGCATTTGTTTTAAAATATAGTCAACATGGATTTCATTATCACAATTAAAATTTATTTCAAAAACTTTAAAATCTATTTCCATTTTTGAAAAGCATAATGAATTCCAATTTTCATTCGAATAAGCTTTTCTTACTTTTAGAAGACGCTATCTAGAAAAAAAAACACTTTCTTTAATTGTAAGAATCAAAATGTAATTTTTGAATCTTTTTCTACACAGTAGAATTAGGCCTTTTAAAATTTAAAAAAAAAGGTTTCATGAAACAAATGATACAAATAGTATTATATTTCACAAATATAACTAGACTTAAAATAAAATATAGCTTAAATAGTTTCTATTCCTATTTAAAGCAATGTTTCTTTTAAAAATACATTCCAATTAAAAGCAGTAAAAACAAAATGAACGTAGGATAAGACGAAAAAAATAATTATGTTTGTCAAAAAATTTCATAATTTTCGTAATAAAATGCAAGTACATTTTACTGGATGTCTCAAAGTTACTTACGATTAAAATAAAAATATGGAAATAAATTTATAAATAAAAATAGCCGAAAGAATTTTCTTAAGAAACCTAGTTATTTTTTCTCACCAATTTTTAAAAACTAGTTATAAACATCATTAACGTATGACACTGCTGGCTGGAAAAAATGAAACAATGTTTCAATGAAACAAATGATATTCAATCATTCCAACTGATATATTTACACGTGTGCCGATAATTTTTGATCATTTAATAAGTTGCTACTGTAGATAGTGATAATTATTGAAAAAAAATGAACAAATTAACTTTTTTCTCAATTAACATTGTAACATGTCGGCTATCTTAAGAACTAATCTTGAAATTTAATTTAAAACAAATAACTGAAATTTTAACAAAATGGAAGCAAAAAGTGAATGAAAAATTTCTTCCGTTTTTTTTTTTTTTTTTAAATAGATTTTCAGAAACATTTGTTATAGTTTGATGATTAGATCAGTTCATTTGAATATAAAATACCATATATTTAAATTTCTATTTTTATATTATTATAAATGAACTTTTTATAAATTTAATTTATAATATTAATTTATAAAATTATAAATGTAATTTATTAAAAAATTCAATACTTCATTTATACATCAAATTCGATTTTTTTTATCAATTATTGATTCTGAAAGAATGATTTATGATTATTAAATTCACAAAGCTCTTTTCTTTTTTTTAAAAAAAAATTAAATAAAAATAACTACTGTTAAAAAAAGTATTTTATCGAACAAATTCAGTTAAAATTCAACCCAGCTTTTCTTATCCGGGATAAAAGCAAAATACTTTCTTTCCGCATTCATTTATATAGCAATATCAAATATGCATGCATCTTTTAAGCTTCAGTCATTGCATTAAAAAAGTGCTCTCTGGCACTTTCAAAGCTATTTCCCCGAAGCATTTCTTCCCAACATAAGGTAAAATGTTTGCAATACAAGCCGCCTTATAAAGCTCTCTATTTTATTTTATTACAACCACTTCCTTTTTTATGCCCTTATCTTCCAGTATAACCGACAAGTAATTACGATGCACCAGCCTTCCTTCTTAATGCAAGGAATCCCCCATCTTAGATATGCTATTCTGCTTAAAGAAAGATCGTTCGTCTTGTATCCTGTCAAGGATATATGGGCTTAGTGCGTAAACAGATAGAGAATGTCCATTCATCAAGTGGGTAAAGGGTGAAGAGGAAATCTCGCATTGTTTAGAGGCGAAAGCAATCACTCGCCGAGACCACTAGATGGCGTTGTAAGAGCTGACGGTGCTGTTTGATGGCAGCAGTTATGAATGGAAGGGCTATTAAACTAATCGTCTGGTAGTGGACAATCAAATCCAGCTATGGTCTGTTTACAATTTCTGGACATTATGTTCCAGCAATTTCATTGTCACATATCCCTGTTCTTTTTTTCTTCTTCTCTTTCTTGCAAGAGCAGGTTTTTATTAAATAAATTTAAGATTATTTGGACATTTATATATGTAACTTTATTGCTGTTTTTATTCTTCATATGATATTATGTTTATTTTGCTTTTGTTAATGAAAAAAGAAAGTGAAAACTAAGAGCATTCGTGTTTTTTTTCTTCCATGAAATAAATCGATCTCTAAAATAACTCGATAACTCAAATAAAAAAAATCGATTTCGTATTGGAAATATAAGAATATAATTAGATAGGGTATTTTTTTTCAATAATTAAAAAATTTCTACTTAATTTACGTAAATTAGAACCCTTAATGTAACGAAAACTTGTAGTCCTAAAATCACGTGTGTGAAAAGCAATATTTGAACTAAGGTGGAAAATTTAAAAAAAAAAAGTGTGTAGTAGTTAAATATTTAAAAAATTGCAATTTAATAGTGTTAATGGATTTGAGAAATTTATCATTTCTAAATTCTTGAGATAAAAAATAAACACCGTTGTTAGTATGAAATGAGAAGAAAGTATAATTATAAAGATAAATTATAGTTAAAATAATATTTAAAAAAAGAAAAAAATAATGTTTAATTCATTCCTTTGAGAGGAATTTGCTTAAACTTGACATTTTGAATCGATGCAAAGATTAACAATTCTAGATTACTGAATTGAAGTAAGTATTGAAAATTCTTTAGAATTTTGTAAATTTTGAAAATACATCAAATGTTTATTAGCTTAAATCCGATAGGCAATTTTTTTTTGGATTTGTTGGTAAGTACATGGTTTGGATGTCATTAAAACCACCTTAATTGCAATTTTTGAACGGTAAATGTATTGAAGAAACAATTGAAATCGAGTTTTTAATGTCAATGTGGACTGTGGAGGAAATTTCGACTGAATCATCACCACTAATGAGAAAGACAATCAAAATATGCAAAGATAAATTATAAGTGTTTTTTTTTAAAAAAAAATATTGTTTATTTCAGGGAAAAAAAGCAAATTGGTTTAATTGATCTTAATTTTAAACAACCTCAGAAAAATATGTAAGGTACAATATCCTATAGCTCTACAAAAAATATGCTAAAAACGCATATTTTAGTCTGTTTTCTGGGTTTGTGAAACAAATTACACTATTCATTCAGCCATTTAAATTGTAAATCATTTTGAGCAAAATATACATAATCACGCATTGTGACAAAAACATAAGATTTGGAGCATCTTGTTGAGGTGTCACCCTTCTTAAGAAACCTCCATCCATCCAAATAGGAATCATCCTTGTGGGGTAAAATAAACATGACACATCCAGACATCTGAATCCAAGATGTATCGATTGAAAACATTCCTAATCCACCTTGTTATGCATGGAAACAAGTCTCGAGGCAACAAACCTTATAACAATATGCAAATGCCACATTTCCCTCCTCTTTGGGAAAAGATTTAAGCTAGTCATTACAGAAACAAATGGGGCCCGATATTCGCATCTGAATTAGAATGACATTTACTAAAGCCCTCTGTGCTCCACGGTTCAGGTGCGAAAGCAATTTCAAATAGTTACGTGGAATTTTCCAAAATTTGCCTTCAGCTCCGTTAAATAAGAGATGAAGCAATAAGTTATTCTATTACCTGATACGAGATGCAGAGGGTGAAAATCCATCTTCCAATGGGAATTAATGTACGAAAACCGCTGCTGAGCTTAAACTATTTCAATTTGCCAAGAGGAGCAATAATTTTTAATAATAAACCACTTATACCAACAGAATTATTTATCACTTTGCTAAACAGCATTTAATACAAGAGTTATTTTAATGAACAAAAATACAAAGAAATGATACTTATAATGTAAACAGTGTATTTGTTTTGGATACATTTTTTAATTCGAAAATCTTTACTGAAGCAATGCCTTTGCGTTGACTTAATTTATTGTCTCAAATAAGTAATTTAACTTTCATTTTTTTAAATAAAAAAAGAAATGTTTCTGTTCATATTTGAGACATTGAAAACGTTTTTGAAACGGATTGATAATTTGATAATTGGATTTTCTAAATGTTAAAATGTTGAAACAAATTTTAAAAAAGTAAACTATATTAGTATATAAAAGGCAAGATTTCAATCGAAACAAATGTTCACATGCATTGTTCAACTAACAAAAATATAGAAATCTCGATATACATTATCACTAAAATTATTTGTAAGTAAGTGATAATATCTTTTCGTGATCTCAAACCAATGTGAAAATTATTTATTTGCCACTTGCACACTCACGAAAATCAATCTGCAAAAAAAAAACGTGTTCAAAATAAATCGACCATCAAGAATTATATTTCGCCACAGAAAGGCACCCACTGAATTTCAAAATTTTCGCCCAAAATTGCAAAATATCTGTTTTCAAAATATAGAAACATAAACTTACAGATTGAATTGCCACCAATCTAACTCTGAATATTAAAGCGCCTTTTAAAAAATATATTAACATATAAAAATATATTATGACATTAGTATGTGAAAGATGATGTTAAAGCATGTTTTGAAATTGATTCGTAAATATACGTTTCTGTAAACAATTTTATATTTAAGTCACTGTAAAATTTATAAGAACCAAGGAAATGGAAAAAATATAATTTAAATGTCTTCTAATTTAAAAATGTGGGCCATTTAGTAATAATTAATACGAAATCAAAGAAACGAGAAAAAGCCACAAGCAATTCATTTTTGCTAAATAGAAAGTCTGAAGTACCGTATATTTCCGCATTACGCTTTTTGTTTTAAAATGTCTCGAAAAATTCTAAATTAATACATTATCCAAAATTAAAAAATAAATAAAAATAAGACACGCTATATGTATGTGGGAAATTTTCAATTTCACATTTGAACTGTTCTGCTTATGTGAAGAATTCCCTTTTCCATTTGTTTAGAGCTATATTAGTGATTATGGTTGGGAAGTTTAGCTATTTCAAGTAACTGATATTGTGTCAATATATATATATATATATATATATACAATACACTCTCGATTATCCGTGCTCGGATCATCCGGTTTGTGGATCATCCGTGCTCATTCCGGAGTCACACAAAAAATATAAGCGAAACATTTTCAAGATTAAAAAAATTTGATTCATGAAGTTATAACACTACCAAATTTTTGGAAGCAATATTCGTTATTCGATTGCAGTATATCAGCAGCATGATCAAAGGTAAAAACGTCTACGTTATCACGATCTTGGAGAAAGATCATACCGCTTGATGAACAATCCTCTTCAGATGTTCAAGAAAAAGATGATAACAGTATTCTCGAACAAGCAAAAGAAATCTAAGGTTTCGAAATTCTTGAGGAAGAAAATTTAGAAGACTGGTTTCAAAGTGATGCATGTGAGCCTGGCTTCCAGTATTTGAATGATGAAGACATCGTCATGTTGTTAAATCAAATAGTGATGATAGTAACTGATGCAGAAGATTTAGTAAATGAATGAAATACAATTTCTCATTCTGCTGCTCTGTGGAAATGTTAAAATAAATTATATGGGAGGATTTGATAACGGTGACATTACTGCGTTTCGTAAAATATGTGTATCGATATATGGCGAAGACGCATTACACATTTTTTAATAAGGAAAATTCCTAGTTTGATGTTATGCATGCAAATGTCAGTAATTTTATATTTTTTGTACTGATATTGAATATTTCTTTAATAAAAGGAGTTTTTGGATTATCCGTGTTTTTCGATTGTCCGTGCGACCTGTCCCGGTGATTAACCCGGATAATCGGGAGTGCCCTGTATATATATATATATATATATATATATATATATATATATATATATATATATATATATATATATATATATATATATATATATATATATATATATATATATATATATATATATATATATATATATATATATATATATATATATATATATATATATATATATATATATATATATATATATATATATATATATATATATATATATATATATATATATATATATATATATATATATATGCATTTTTTCTTAGGGGCTAATGAGATAAAAAGTTGTAAAACTTTAACTGTTGTAGCAAGTTAGAGAACTGTTTTGGTGTATTAAAACATTTTAGTAGTGAAGAAATAATTAAAATCGAAAAAATAATTAAAATCGTTTTTCAAGTTTCCTGGGTATTTTTTTAAACTTTATTTGGACCTTTTCCATATTCAAGAAACTACTTTCTCTCCAAAACAACTGTACTTAATAAAAATGTTTGGACATAATTGTGGCAGAAAGAGTGTGAGGGTGTATTGATCATGAAGCTATCACGAGAAACTTAGGAAGATTCCTTTAGAAATAATAATCTGTCAAAATTAAGTAGAAACATTTGCAATATTTCAAATGTTTAAGGGAAGAAAAGGGTGTCTTGCAGAAAAATATGAATAAAATGAGTCTAAAATAATTCGATTGAAAAATTTTCATCCAAAATGGTTTTCCCGAAATTTAAGGGGATAAATTTTCCCAAAAATCTTCAGTTAGATACAACTGCTCATGATTAATAATTCTTCAGCCGTCTAACCCCTCAGATAAAATTTAGGACTTGATTTTTTTTTTCCATTGAAGAGATCTTGAAGCTCTCTCAAGAATGTTTTAAACTATCACTGTACGAGGGTTTCCTAATGTGATCCCCTTTCTCCCGTTTATAGCAAACGTTTATTTGAATATTTTTATTATTCGGAGGGGTTTAAGAGAGAAAAAAAGGAGGTTAGAAGATGATTAATAAATTAAATAAGTTAAATTTTTGAAAAAAAAATTGAACAAAAACGATAATTTTTAATATTTTATTTCATTTGTTTATGTATTTTGCAATTTAAGTTAGGAAATTTGCTAAAACCATTTCATTGCAAAAGCCCTAATCAAAATTCTTAATAATTTAGAACTGGTCACCTCTCTAGTTCTAAAAAGAAATACGTCAGTATAGAGGGGGTGTTTTCGGGAAAAGATTGGTGATAGGGAGAAATGGAAGCAAAATTCGAATTCAAGAGGCCAATTTACATGAGGATCGGCAGAGTGTTGTCGGAGTATTTTATCATACGGACCTAAAACGTTAACGTACATTAATAATTTTGGTTGAAATAATATAATTAATTCTAAAAATATTTAGGCTTCATTCAGCTTTCAGAATGATTTTAAAATCCACATATGTATTATTATTTTTTAAGAAAACTCGATTTTAACCCGATTTCGAAAATCCTACAGACATTCTTTTTTAAGAGTTTAAAAGGTTCTGATAAAAACTGCTATTCTCCCCCCCTTTTTTTCTCCTCTTTCTCTTAAATTTTACTTCTTTAATTTTTACTTCTTTGAGTTTTAATTTTTCTAAGAGAGTATATTAAAATTTACATAACCTCACACTATTTTTTAAATGTTTAAATTAGTCTTATATATCGTCTAATTTTTTTAAAGATTTTTTTTTCTTAAATTCACCTTTTTAAATGTTTAGAAAACTGAAGTTAAAAGTAAAACAAATAGTAAACAAATAGATAATTTGCAATTCCCGAATGACAAATAAACTGTATCTAATCAAATAAAACAAATAATTTTTTTTAATTATTTGCTTAAAGAATGTTTCTTAAAATAAATTTATTTTAAAAATGATATTGCTTTTATGTATTTCAAGAAATACTAAATGTTTTCAGAAAATAGACATTCGAAAATGTTAAGAACCTGGTTTTGAAACAAAATTCTTTCTTTTTTCTCAACCTCTAATTAACTGATTACAATGGAAAAAATACGAATTTTATTATTTGTATAAATTAATGAGACAAAGTTGAAACATGTAGTATGCCCCTTCATCATTTTTTTTATATTTTGCAACATACATTATTTTTTTAAAAAATATTCCATTTATATAATAAATTTTAAGCCTGTTTAAGATGTTAACTAATAGTAAATAAAAATAAGAACTGCTCTGTTTTTTTGGCAGGTAGTATTTTTTTCTGTCCACTGATTAAAATATTATACAACAAATTATTTTCTAAATTTAAAATTTACAATTTCTTTTTTAAATTAAATTTAGCATACTAGTTTTTAAAGTAGTTTGAAGAGCTCTAAAATTATTGAACGTAATAAATCCAATTAGGTTTATAAAAAGATATAGTAGCATTTATATATATATATATATGTGTGTGTGTGTGTGTGGGGACGGCATGAGTGGTCGTCTTGGAATAAATAGGCACTGTTTTTAAACAAAAACATATATATTGAAGATTAAATTTTCATAAGGACGGACGATTAACAATCACACGAATAACAATAAGTAAGAGTTCGTCTTTTAATGTTTGGTATAATCATATCTTCTCTTTGGAGTCTATATCCATCACGTCTTTTTCGGTTCGTTGTCAACCCCGCTCTCTCTCCGGGAAATCCCCACTGCTTCCTAGTCGGGCGCAGGGATCAGCTTCCAGCTTATATAGTCTGGCGGGACTTCTAGCTTAAGGCGACTTCTAACTGACGGATCTGAGAACTGATATCAGGTTACAGCACAGGAACTGGCACCATGTATATACGCTTATGTTATGAACTTTAAGCGTATTTCATAGCGAAATTTATTTTACAAACTACTTTTTTATCCAAGAAGTTTCAAAGTTACAATTTTGTAGCATTCTACATCAGCAGAAAATTAACAGAATCAAAATACTGTACTTTAAATATATTTTTAAATTTTTTTTATATTATTGATTTTTGTTTCCTTTTTCTTAAAAATCGGTCAATTTTCAATTTTCGGATACCTCATATACTTTTATGTAAATTCAGATAAAACTATTCTTCTCGAAAAAATCAATTTCATAACAAACATTTTCAGAACAAAAGTTTTATGTTGGATCAATCTTTTTTACCAAAGCAACATGTAATGACAGAGTTGCATAGAAAACAATCAACTCAAATATATTCAATTCACATGCATGTCTCCAATAAATAAAGAAAAAAAATATTAGCGGAGGACATCAAATAGTTTTCAAAAATATTATCAGGAAAAATACGTTTTTCTTTAACAAAGGTTTCTCGTTCAAATATATAAATTCCGTAAAAGGTGAAGAAGTTTGGTTTTGTGAAAGAATTGGTGCATATTTTAAGTATATGATTAAATGAATAATGAATTATTCATGATGGAAAATATTTCATTTTTTTACAGCTTTTGCGTTGTCTTTGCTTCGTATTCATTGGAAAGGAAATTTTAAATATTCTACCTAAAGAATATCTTTATAATGTGGGGAAAGTTCTTAACTTATATTTTTCTCAGAAAATATTATAAATCTTGAAATGAAATGTTAAAATAATTACGAATCTTGAATCTTCTCGTTTTCCTAACCATGCATGTTTAAAGAGGAAATTTTGTTTCGGGATTTCTCGAAGTTATTTTGAATTTAATAAGAATTTTTCTTTTTCTTACTCCTATTAATGGATTTTTTTTATTTGAATTTTATGAAAATGGTTCGATAAAACTAATGTTACTTTTATTGAAATAGCATGCGCGTGTTTAAAAGCTGAATTAACTCGAGGAACATTGGAATTCATTTTAAATGAGGCTTAAAGCAAATATGGAGATCTATGTCTGTTATCAGCCCCGATTTAAACTACAGCCTCTGATGTCAACTTATTGAGGTCCAAGTAATAGAATCTTCAACATTCATACCTTGAAAAGTAAAGTACGTATCCCGTGTGCTTGTTTGCACCAAATCAAGTCAGTCAAAAAATAAGGCAATATAGTTTAGAGTTGATATGCTTTTAAACAAATAATGCAATTTATTGGATTTTTCAAATTAACATGCAAGGGAAGTGACTGTTTTTTTAAAAACTAAATTAATGTCAGAAACTATTTCCGTATTGAGTTTTTACTGTTGACACAAAAGCTGAACAATTGCCTTTTCATAAAATTCGTTTGTCATAAAACCAATGGAAGGGTTCATTTTTGTACAATTGAACAATTGCCTTTTCATAAAATTCGCTTTATAAAACCAATGGTAGGGTGCATTTTTGTACAATTGAACAATTGCCTTTTCATAAAATTCGTTTTACAAAACCAACGGTAGGGTTCATTTTTGTACAATTGAACAATTGCCTTTTCATAAAATTCGTTTTATAAAACCAACGGTAGGGCTCATTTTTGTACAATTGAACAATTGCCTTTTCATAAAATTCGTTTGTTATAAAACCAATGGTAGGGTTCATTTTTGTACAACTGAACAATTGCCTTTTCATAAAATTCGTTTGCTATAAAACCAATGGCAGGGTTCATTTTTGTACAATTGAACAATTGCCTTTTCATAAAATTTGTTTGTTATAAAACCAATGATAGATTTCCTTTTTGTACAACTGAACAATTGCCTTTTCATAAAATTCGTTTGCTATAAAACCAATGGTAGGGTTCATTTTTGTACAATTGAACAATTGCCTTTTCATAAAATTCGTTTGTAATAAAACCAATGGTAGGGTTCATTTTTGTACAATTGAACAATTGCCTTTTCATAAAATTCGTTTGTTTTAAAACCAATGATAGGCTTCATTTTTGTACACCAGGTGAATTTGATGCAGTGTCTTATGCCACTTTCTGTACGGAGAAACATTTAATAACAAACAGAGAATAAATGTATTTGTAAAATGAAAAAAAATATTGAAATGGTTCCTCAAAATAGCATCTTTGGAATTGCAGTCATAGAAGTATGACAAAATTTATCCTTACACTTACTCTCAAAAAAAATTTCGTTCCTAAATTACAGAGCAAGAGTAATAGAGAAATGATACAAATTTGTTTAGGAAAAACGTAAAAAAATGCCATACTATTATTGAAGTTATTGATGCTTAATTCATTTTTGTAATAATTACAAATTGAATTTAAAAATAGTATGTTAAAAGCAATAATTATGGAGAAACGATGCTAATCCTTTCGAGAGACCAGTAAGGAATCGCCAAACTATTATTGGCGCCATTGACGCTTAATTAATTTTAATTAAAAAATAAGCTTATATACTCTAAGAGCTTATACATTAGCTAATATATCAAAGCATTTTTCTAAATGCTATAAAGAAAAACTAATAGAGAAATTGCGCTCAATCTTTTAGAAATGCAAAAAAAAAAAATCGTCCTGTTATTGACGATATTGATGCTTAATTAGTTTTGGGAAAAGGCACTACTGTTATTATGGTAATTGGTTCAATTTTAATCGGTACTAAATGTACAAACATAGTTATAATGAACTATATTAGTATATTCGATGCCTATTAAAACTGCATCAATACTTTGGAGCTGAGCTACAATCAAGCTGGATTAAATCACGTGATTGTGGTAAATTTGGACTATCATGAGTCGGCCTCGAGCAACTGTATCATGTCATATGATTCTAAATACTGTTAGTTTTATTTTGATGGGAGGAACTACTGAAATCATGTTTTGATTAATCTAATAACGTAAAGTCACTGGGAGGGACAAAATCCATTAATAAATTTATAAAATAGAATTATTATAGTTTTCTTAATTGTGTTGGTATATGTCTTTCAGTTTGATGCAAGATTTCGTAGTGATGTTGAGCATTTATTGCTTACATTTTCCAGTCCATACGAAGAACGGGTATTCAGCCATTATTTGATACAAAATAAATAAATAAATAAATAAAAAATTAACAAATAATAAATAAAAATAAATAAAAAAATGATAAATATTAAATAAATAAAAAATAAATAAATAATAAATTATTAGAATAATTTCGCGTTCGTGTCTATTTTTTTTAAAGATAAGAAAGAAAAATAGCCTCAGAAAATCTATTGCAGTTAAGATCTTGAATTAAATATTGAAACAACTATTGCGTCTTTCTCAGAGATGTCATTAGTTAGATCGTTAGTAAAGATCTTTCTCTCTCCGTCTTCTTGAATATTTATTCAGAAAAGCCTAGAAGCAACAAAGGGATGTTTATGTCTATTAATAAATAAATAAGAGAATACTTATTCTTTTGAATTAATAAGAATCAGTAAACTGGGTGAATTCGAGCAATTCATATTGACTTTTGAAAGTAACAATTAAAAGCCAATAAAATTTTTGAACAACACCAAATGTCAGATTTCAAAATCTTAAATGATGTAGCGATATCAAAATTCATTGCAGAAATAAATTTTGAAAAAGAGAATAAATTCGTTTCTAGTTTATCTTTTCTGAAAGACTAACTCCTGACTGATAAGGAAGAATTCCGAAAACAACGCAAATTGTTTGTAACTTGTGCGTCCTTTCTAAATTTTGACTTTAAACATCAATACTGGCCTTTCAGTCGCACGCCCAATTCAAGGGGTGGCCATTTATCAAGAGCGTCATAACTGTGAGGAGAGAGCTCAATTGAATTTTGAGAGTGATGGTCCTGTCATTTCAAAAGAGAATTACTGGAAAGACTTTTCGATACTTGAGGTTTAGGGACGTGACATTTTAAGGGTCTTTCATCGTAAAGAAGTCCCACAAAACACTTTAAAATTTGATTTTTTTTTCTTTATCCATGGCAAGTTTATTTTTATACAAAAAGAAAAGTACTTTTCGCATAGTTTTTTTTAATTACAAATTGAAAAAGTGTAAATTTGTTTACTGAGTTGGTTTCTTTCCAATCGTTTCACCATTTTTGTAACGTATGCTAGAAACACAATTTAAGAACCATTAGGCATATTGCAACTCAAAGAAACATTTCCATGTTGTTGAAAAAACTCCATCAGTTGTAATTGTCTCATTAGTGAAACATTATATTTAAATAAAATTACGCGATTTAAATCAAATTTTTTTAATAAATAACAAAATGCGTAAGTTTTTTTCTGTGAAATATGAACAAACCTGTTTTTTTAAGCTTGCATGTCTTTTGTTGTTTTTTCTTAGAATCATCCCTAAGTAATATCTCAGGCATCTTTAAAATCAGCTGAACAGAAATAGTTTACATAAATAAAAAAAGTGCTTAGCAAAATATGTTTATTTAATTTTGTCATTATTTAAAAAGCTTTATCAGAGCTCAGAATAACTTCTGTTTATAAATAAAACTATTAGTGTGAATTTATTCATTATCACATAGCTTACATAAAATGTTGCATGGATGTTTCAAGTACAATTATATAAAATAATACAATAATATTAAATAATACAATAATATTGAATAATACAATAATATTAAATAATACAATAATATTAAATAATACAATAATATTAAATAATACAATAATATTAAATAATACAATAATATTAAATAATACAAAAATAAATATAACATTTCCTTTATCAGTTTCTTTCATTTTCAGAATGCCCGGCATTACAGCAGATTGTCAGGTTTAAAAATAACGTTTTAAGGATGAAAATGAGAATTGTAAAATGCAGCTCGATTTATACTACCACACTTAACTCGCGTTACACAGTGTTCAACAATTATATTCCTTCATTTACTTGATAATTTTCAGCTACAGTTTCAATCAAAAAGCTTTATTTTTCTAAGAAAATTAAGTTATATATTTGATAAAAATTGATAGGACTAATTAAAATGCATGCCATGCAATCAATTAGTTTTGCAATCGTGATAATTTTAAGTTTTGAAAACAAAAGGTAAAATAATATTTTGCCTAAATACTATTATATCACATGCGATTTTATCATCCTTCGAAAGCTCAGTAAAAAATATGTATACAACCATTTTCTACGAATGTCATTTATAACAGTAACTGTTATATCTTTTTATAATTGTTTCATTTGCTTAATAGTTTTCAGCTACAGTTTCAATCAGAAAGCTTTATTTTTCTAAAAAAATTAAGTTATATATTTGATAAAAATTGATAGGACTAATTAAAATGCACTCCATGCAATCAAGTGGTTTTGCAATCGTGATAATTTTAAGTTTTGAAAACAATAGGTAAAATAATATTTTGCCTAAATACTATTATATCACATGCGATTTTATCGCTTTCGAAAGCTCAGTAAAAAATATGTATACAACCATTTTCTACGAATGTCAGAGAGACAGAAAAAGATATCTATTTTTTTCTACCTGTCGAACTGTCTTATAGGATGTTTCTAATATGACAGGCGTCTGGGGGTTATGTTAAGTTACATAGACATATGTCACTTGGAGTTCTTAGTTTTGTTTCTAATGGCTTTGTATGTGTCAATCAGGTGTAAAGTTAAACTTTACAGTGTCTAATGATGACATTTCTGTTCAACCAAATGCATTTCCTCTTCCAATACAAGCATCAGTGTATAGAATTCTACACCTAGAAAATGATAAATGACAATAAATAAATAAAATAAATAAATAAAATATCTCGAATAAGAGATTTTTTTTTCTAAACATACTTTAAAATGAATTCATTTTTAAGAACACCACAAAAACCGTAGGTCATAAAATTGGTAGGAGTATTTGTCGGTAAGGAGATAAATTGAGAGTAGATGAGCTATATTTATATATGTATTGCGTAGGTTTGCTGGATAAAATAAAACAATATTATGAACATATATGGCAACGTTACTTTTAAAAAGTAATGAGTAAAAGTACAAGTATTTTTAAAAAAAGTAACGAGTAAAAAGTAAAAAATTCTTATTTTAAAAAGTAACGAGTAAAAAGTAGAAGTAAAAGTACAAGTACTAAACAAAAAAAGTAACGTTTTAAAAGTACATTTTTAGGAAATCGAAAATTCAAAGTAACCTGAAATTTTATTGAATAATATTCTTATGTTCTTTAATGTTTTTGCAAAATTGTTGTGATTTATTTAATTATTTTTAATTCTGAAAGTCATGGATATCAATTTATTTTTAAATTCGGAAGAATATTATAATATAATCGTATAATATAATTTTAAAATCAAATATAATTTTAATATCAAACTTTTCATGGATTTGCACAAGAAAGAAATTTTATCTATCGATTTTAATTTTTAGTTTATTATTTTTATTTATTTAAATTACCATTGATTTAAAATTGTTTTACACTTCAGAAACACGTTTTAAAAGCACAAACATAAACAACGCAAACACTATATATATATAGATATACAGATAGCTTTGGGAAATTTGAGCTAGTAAAAATTAATTGAAAGTGCAGTATAAGTTGAAACAGAAGGTATTTAAACACGAAGTTAGCTGTGAATGTATATATATATATATTGCACATTAATTTTATAAATTAAAAAAAACACAAGCATTTTTTTTTTTTAAATTAATTTTTTTTTTTTTTTTTTTTTTTTTGGAAAGCTTACCGAGTAAGTAACGATTACGTAAAAAAGTAACGATTTCATTCGATATTTCCGTTACAAATACTTGTACTTTTTCCCTAAAAAAATAACGAAAGTACAAGTAAAAGTACTAAATTTGAAAAGTAACGAAGCACAAGTAAAAGTACGTACTTTTTACTTGTACCGGCGGTACAAGTAACGAAAGTAAAAGTACTGCCATATATAATTATGAACCATTTCGAATTTTGAAAAGTATTAATATCAAAATACTGCTAAACTTCATGATTATCTAATAATCGTGATATACTTGAAAAACAGTTGTGGTAAATCGTATTTATTAGTAAATTTAATCGAATGGCTTGAATTTAATGGTAATTTCGTAATTTCTTAAGAATTTTGCTGCAGAAATTATAATAAGCTAGCTTAATATTTTTTTCAAGAAATGAAACTTATCACTTTTATTTAAACAATATAATGCATTCGTTTTTGTTTGCTTTAGCCTTTACTATGATTTGAAAGTATGTTTCAAGATTTTAATGACTTCTTAGAAAAATTGAAACAATGTTTAGACATAAATCCTTTTTTATCTTAATATACTTCTACCAACCAGATACTTTTAACAACCTGAAAAATCTAAACAGCTCTCTTTTAACTTCCGCAAAAATTATTCAATAATACCTACTCTGCATGCAGTGAAAGAATTTGAGCTATATTTTTGCTCATGTGAAACCATAGTACATTGTAATTAAATTCCAGACATACGAATGTATGGTTAAAATTAGCAATGTTTCAAGGTTGTATTAAATTTGAACATTCTCACCATTTCTCCCTCTGCAAATTTTTTAAAAATGTAACAATGTAATTATTCAGCCCTAAGCTTGATTTGAAATCAAAATTGATAACATAAAATTACATGGACAATCGCAAATTAAATAATAAAAGTAAATAAAATAAAAAGCTTTAAAACAGAGTTTTACAAAGAAACTAAACATTAGTTTTGTTTTTTAGACATAAAAGGAAACTCGTAGGGGGCATCATAATGGAAATACGTGAGGAATAGTTTTCCTGGTGATAAAGGTTCACTTTAAACATTACAGTAATGAACTTTAATTCATTGATCACAAAAGTGACTAAAATATTTTAATAAAAAAAAGGGTTTTTCACTTTAAATCTGACAAAAAAATGAAGGAATGGGGAAAAAAAATCTCCTGAAAGATAGTTGAAGACAAGACAAAGAAAGAAAAATGTTTGTCCATTTTTCACAAAACAAAAAGATTAGATTGCCATTTTGAATTTTGAGGATTACTAAGTTTTGACAAATCAAAGATGTGAAAAATAGGTTTTCTCTGAGAGTTCTTTCACTGTAAAATACCCATACTGAGAAAATACCCTTTCTTTTCGGGTACAAAATAGTTTTTTTTCTTTTCCGAATCACCTTTTATGTACATAGTCAGTGCTTCTACCGTGGTCTTCAATTTTCTAGACAAAGATAGGCTACTTAAAGAACGATAGGCTACCACTTTTTACAAATTCCATTTTTTTTTTAAATTCTATTTTTCCATTGTCGTGTTTCAAATTCCAAAATTATGTTTTGTTATATTTCTTTTTTAAATTATTTTTTTAGATTAATGTCTTTTTCCACGAATTTCTACTTACTAAGTTTTGACAAATCAGTTATGTGAAAAATTTGTTTTTCCCGAGAGTTACTTACACTGTGAAGATGGGTCATGATGTAGAAAAATCCTTTCTTTCCACATTTTCTAGATTGAAATAGGCTACTTGAAAAATGCACTTTATATAAATTCTATTCAAATTTATTTTTGTTATTCTATTAGCCTATAGCTGTTTTTTTAATTCAATTATTTTTATTGTTGTTTTTATTTTCTTTTTATTTTTTAATTCATGTCAGTTTCGAAATACTAAGTTTTGACAAACAGATAATGTGAAGCTTTTACACTGTGAAGTATGCTGAGGAAAAACCCTTCCTTTCTTTGTGAAAAAAGTTTTTTCTTCTTCTCTGGATCAGCTTTTATGCACATAAAGCGTTCTCCCACCATGTTTTTCAGTTTTTCATACAAAATTAATTATTTGAAAAACTCACCTTTTAAAAATTCTATTCTATTTTATTTTCGTTATTCTGATATCCTTATGTTATTTTTCTAATTCTAGTTTTATGTTTTTGTAATTTTTACTTTTTTTTTTACTTATTTTTAGGTTAATGACTTTTTTTAAGAGTTCGTTTTTATTAGAAAGTGGACGATATTTCATTTTTTTACCAAGTTTAATTGAACCATTAAAATTTGCAATCTAAAATAAATTGCATTGGTATCAGATACAGAACTTCAGTTAAATTTATTTGAAATTTGAACACTCTAGCTAGATTGAAACTGGTTAATTTTGGCTCTAATATTGCAATTAAATTTTCTTGTAGCTTAAAGTAAACTACTGCATTTATCTCACGATCACCTGACACAGAGCTCGAATTAAAGTTTGAACATACTATCATGGTTGAAATAAATTAAAGTCGATAAATTGTAATTACCAATGAATTTATCTTGTCGCTGCCAGTAAATGATTACAATTTGTATTTTCACCAAACCCAGATTTCTATTTAAATATTTAGATTTTCAGCTTTTTGGAAAGTGGTCAAATATGTGATTAGTAAACAGGAACTTTTTGGAGAAAAAACTTTAAAACAATTCTGCTTTCTGAGGTTAGCAATTAATTAAAAACCCAACTGCCAACACAAGTAAAGCTCTAAATAACAATTATATATTTTTGCCTGTCGAAAATTCTCTGGAAATAGATTGACGGACGGAATACTCTACTTGAATCAATAATGAAACTTTTCAGAACTGTGTAAGCAAAAGCATTGAGCTTTAGTAGAGATTTGAATTTTACTGTTTTCAAAAATAGAATTCATTTTCAAGATTGCACCCGTTCTGACAACTCTATTTCTAAGACAAATGAAGGTGATAGAAGTGAAAGTGATAAGTAAAATTCTTGAAGTGGGAAAAGTGATGTTCATTAAAATTGTGTGTCCTCAGACCAGTGTAAATAAATGCACCACACAGCGAATGCATTTAGTATGTGAGGACGATGCCAGAAACAATAGGTATTATACGTTGCATTGAAGATTGTTTAAAGTTACCCAAGCATAACATTGATAAACTTTTTTGTTATTTTCCTAGTTGCTGAGTAAATTTTTCAATCATCTCTATTGGAAAAATAAAACCTTATAATACTTACTTCTGAAAACAGATTAACGCAAAATGATAACCAAAATTACTCTCTCTGTACGATGAAATAAAACAAATAAGACTTAGTTTCGTAAGGCCTTACAAAATAAAAAAAAGTGTTTGATTTTTCTTTGAAACAGTGACATTATTGTACCTTAAACTGGTTTGAGACATTTGGGAAAAGTCTTTCTGAATGCCGGTTAGCACAAATATATTTTACTGTCGGTTACATCATATAATTTTTTATGTTTCTACACTGTAAAAACGTATCCAAATTTGAAACTGATAATTGAGTAAATGTTTACTTCATTTCAAGTTAATACAAAATCAAGCGCACTTACTTCAAAGGAAGTAGCTAAGTTTTATCACCAATAATTGATAAAGTTTACACCAATTTGCAGCTCGTTGGTAAAAAGATAGTGCTTTTCGGTGCTCCGTAAATTTGGAGAATAATTAACGTATATTTATCTAAGTTTTTGAGGGAAATGATGAAGGACATGCTTTAAGCATAAAAGAGGCATGATTTTTGACCGTTATTAGAAGCTGAAGACGAGTAAATGTTCGATTTCAAGTTGCTGTTAAAATAGTGGTCAAGATTGCGGTTTGTATACTTAAAGTGTATTTGTAAAATATGAGTGCTAATTGCCGTTATTTAATTGACAAACTAGTCAAAGCCAAGTAACTATCAATCCTCTTTAATGATTCATAAAATATATTGATCGATGATTAGTTCAATCTTTTTGTAGGATTGATTTGACAAACTATTGACATAAACTGTTATAAACTGCATGAATGTACTTAGTTGCATAATAAATGTATTTATATTATCATAAGGTTGACATGAATCTAATAAATTTGTAAAACAATTGTACAATATTTAACTCCCATTCATTTCGATTTTGTTCGAATTTATATTAATAATACGTCACACTAGTGGTGTTTCACACAGTAAAACACCACTTTGATATAAAATAGTCGCCACCATTTTTGGTGTTTTGATTTATGAAATTTTTTTACAGTGTACTTGAATGTTTGAAATACTCCAATGAAATATTTTTTGATACGGATTTATTTTAGCTTACGCATATTACTTGAAAATGTCATTAAAATATATATTTCAATTGCTTGTGTCCAATTTTAATCAACTATCGAATCAATAAAAATAAATTCAAAAGGTGCTGTATCCAAAGAATAATTTTTTAGTGCTATGGTCTTGCATATGGTGGTTTAAAATAAAACATTCTTGCAACTTGAATCAATTCTCCGTAGTATAATTTTCTTACGAAAGTAAATGATAGTAATCGCTTTCGAAAATAATATTAATAAATAAATATGTAATGCAATTATCACAAAATTCTTAAATTGTTGGTGCATTCTGTATATTTAAAGAAAAATTGGTCCAAAATACAACCGCCTCTTCTACTTTTCTTTTCCCTTCATTAAATCATAAAATAAATAAATAATTTACCGATGATTACGTTCAAAATTTTTTGAAATGCTCCAGAATTTTAAATTACTGTAATTGACACGAAACAGACAAAAAGACAGTGAAACAAAAAGTATGTTTCATTCCTTAACAGAATCCGCGTAACTTTCTGTTTGAAATTACTTGGAATTCGAGCAGAAGTATTTCTATTTCTGTTACCTGTAAACATCTCACGTTGATTGATTATTGAGCTGAAGTTCTCTAGTATTTGACTTTGGAGCCGCCGGGGGCTAAACCCTATCGATTACGCTTTCGTTTCGCAAAGCTTCAAGAATGAAAGCAAAAGGCAATTTGCGGAATAAAAAATAAAGAAAGAAAAAGTAACGTTAAGTTGAAGTCCTTGTCTTACCTAAACATTCTCTTTCGTATATAGTATTGATTGCTTTCCTGTATTTCAGTAAAAAAAAACTTTCTTTTGTGAGAGGAAAGGTACTCAAGTTTTGACTACTTTCATGAGTTTTTTGCAAGCAATTTAGATACTCCTTTCCGATATTGTGTGCTATTTCAGAATTTGTTACTTTTCAGAGTAAATATATAAACTAAAAAATTTCTAGAAAAGACTAAGAGGAATTCCAAATATTTGTACGTATATATTTTATACAGACATAAGAACGAGAACGAAAGAAAATTATTTCATTTACTTTCATTATTTATTTCATTTGCATTAATTTATTTTCTTTTATCGTTCAATTCCTTATATCTGTAAAGGAAAGTAATATGTACCATACAAAAGGTGTACAAAGAAGTTCTACAAATTTTTATCTGTAAACTTAAGAAAATTATGTATATAGTTTCTAAAGAAATATAAAGTTACTAGTTGGCTGCGCCCCCTGCTCGCTAACACTTGCCATCCCCCGAAAATTGCTACGCAATCTTATATGGTTTGCTTCGCAAACCAAGCTCGTTTTGCTCGCTGCTAACTTAGGTACATTGCAAATGCACAAAATTCTAAGAGTTCAAAACAATCATTAAAATCCATATAACAGCTTTTTTAAAAAAAAAATTACATCTTTTTAGTAGATACTAAGTCATTAAAATAAATTTGAATTCAAATAAATGACATGCAATTCGTTAAACCTATTAGAAATGTGCTATAGTATAATTCGTGATATAAATCAAAAATCGTCAAATAAATTCATATTATATAAATTCGTGAAGAAAAGATCTTTCGACAAAATACTAAAATAGAGATCTATCGACAAAGACTACTCACTTCTGCCTATCTTAATAGTATGAGATTGCCGCAGCTGATGCTCTCTGGTTATTTCAGTTTCCGTTTTAACAAGTGCTATATGTTGAGCCAACTCAGCTAGATTTAGCATGTGATATTTTTAGCGACAATCATTGGTCGATTTCCTAGCGTTGCCATTCGGGGAGTTGTATTGAGGTTTTTTTTTGTCGTCGTGTAAGAGAAATAGTAACGTAAACAAAACAAAGCAAACGTTGCTACCGGCGGTAAAGAAATACAGCCAAACTTTGGGCGCCACGTAAGAGAATTATATATATTAGATCATGCTTCTTAGTTTGAATCGAATAAAAATAACAATACTTTTATTCTAATTTTATATTTTTATAATTTTTTTTGTTTTCTTCAGCATTCCTTGCCATTAATGTATTAAAAAGTTTTAAATAAAAATTTCCTAACAAGCATTCTTCATGCTGCTGACATAATCCTTTCTCTCTAGAGCAGTATTATAGGCAACGTACTCTGATTCCTCCTTAGGGATTATCCGAAGAAAATATTGTCGCAACGTGCTTAAATGATTTAGATCCGGGATCAGTTAGTGTCTGTCTTATATTGTTGAGTAAATCATGCTCCTTAGGGATGTGTAAACTATTTATTAGCACACTGTGTAAGAGTGAATTTCGAACTGTCAAAACTTCACTAGGTTATGCACAGTGCGCAAAAAAAAAAATAAAAATAAACGGACTATCCTGAATAAGTTAATGGTTCGAGGGGGTGACTTGAAATATGTTACTTAATTAGTGCAGACGATATTTTAAAGTGAATAAAGTGAATTTCAAAAAATATGACTTTTTTTAAAATTCGATTTCTCAGGAAATATTGGACTGATTTCGCAGAAATTTTGTAGTTTACCATGTAAAATTAGATGCTTTAAAATGACGTGAAAAATTTCATACCTTACATTAAGGAAATTTTTCGACTTTAAATAAAATATTTACTAAAATGTAGTATTTGCATGGAATTATTTTTAGATAAACAAATTTTGAAAACTGTATGCGAAAATGTTTCAATTCACTTAAAAAAATTTCAATTAACTTTTTGAGATATGGCGAAATATACAAAAAAAATAATCATTAGCATGTTCAAACTTTAGATCGCTCTCCTGACCAAACTATTAGGCTCATATTTTCCAGATTGTGCCGATCCCCTTTATTTTTGGAGTCAGAAATTCGAACCCGTTGAAAAAAAGGTACATTATTGAGAGAAAGTATGGGTTTGTGCCAAATTTCGTAACTTAAAATATTTTTGCACTAATTAATTACCATATTTAAAGTCCCTCCTTAAACCATTAAGATTGAGTCCTAGAACGAGAAAAATAGATCATTAGATCGAAAGTTATTCAGCATGGTACATTTTTTTGTCGCACTGTACATCAGGCTCCTTACCCGTGCTTGGACTTTCTTGGTCCTGATGCTTCTGAAGATATTAAAAAAGAGCGTATTTTGAACCACTACGATATGTTTGTGAATTGTTTCCTTGTTATGTGCGTCACTATCCTTAACCATGCGTGGATTTTGTTTTAGCCCTGACTCCTCTGGGCATATTTTAAAAGTGTGTATTTTGAACCACTAAAACGTCGTCGGGAAAAGCGCAATCACGCATCCAATTTTTTGCCACCGAAGCAAATACCGGTCTAAATCAAAACACAAATATAAATTTTTATCTATGTATTTTAAAAGCTGGGATGACACAGGACCAGAGAGCTTATTTCCCACAGTGTTGATGTGAAATACCTGCAGGGCTTGACGGATTTTGGTCCCTTTAACCTTAATGCTACCGCGAAAGGTCCTCGCAGTTTTCATCTCAAGGTGATACAAATTCTGGCTTATTTCTCTCAAAAGGTTTTGGATTTCTTTTGACATATGTATCAAATTAAAATTCAAAAATTCAATAGAATTTTGAACACTTGAAACTAAAATTTAATATTGATTCAATGCTTAACGCTTTGCACTGTTTAGCGCTAAAACAACGGACAGCCTGAATAACTTATGATCTAATGACCAGATATTCACGTTTTAGGACTTAATGTTCGAAAGGGGGACTTCAAATATGCTAACTAATTAGTGCAGACGATAATTTAAGTTACAAATCAGGCACAAAAGCGTACTTTCTCTGAATAAACATACCTTTTTTTCGGTGGATTGGAATTCGTCCCAACAGGGATTCGTCTCAATTTGGGAAATATGGTCCAAATAGTTTGGTTAGGGGACTTATTTTTTGTGTATTTCGCTATATCTCGAGAAAATGTTGAGCCATTAAAAATTTCATATAGCAAGTACAAAATTTGCGTGTTATCAATCGAATAGTTACTAAGAAATCTAATTTCAAGAAAGTTGCATATTTAAAATTTGATTAATTTCTTCTTTTTTCCGTTTTTTTGCAATTCGCTTAAAAAGTTATCGAGATATGATGAAAAACGCAGAAAACAAAATTAAAATAAAGTGGTCCAAACTTTGGACAGCTCTACTGATCTATTAATTCCGACAGTATTTCCAAGATTGTCAATACCCTCCAATATATTTGCTGTCAGAAATCTAAATATGTTAAAACATTTAAAAAAAGTCAGAATGTTTATTCTGATTTCTTAACCTAAAATATCATTCGTGCTAATTAATTAGCTCATTTGAGGTCAATCCGAACCATTTAGACTGAGTCCTAGAACGTGAAGATCCGATCCTTAGAATAAAAAATATTCAGGAGAATCCATCTTTTTTTTTCTTCTTTTTTGCGCAGCGTACATCTGTATTAAGGGTCAGTAGTTACATCAGGAAAAACTATTAAAATAAAAACTAAAAATTTATACCTTATAATATCCATATATACAGTTAATTGTTTTTAATGCAAAAAAGGAATAGATAAAAAACGATGTGGAAATAAAATAAGAGACATTTTTACACTTAAATTTTGTGTCTTAGTTAAAGAGTTTTATTGAGTAAAGCACATAATACACACACATAAGAAAATATAATTGTTTTGACACAATAAGTTTATACGTTATATATTAGTAATGCTGCTCAGTAAAGGATCTGCTTGCTCAGCAATCAAAAGAATAAAGTTACACATTTGATAATAATTGGAAGTAATACAATATATATTGGGAACAACTAATTAGATTATCTATCTTTCGTGTTGTTAACGAAAAGAAATATATTTTATTTCCTTGAAAATAATTAGCTTTGGTACTCAATTCTTTGTTTTGCTACTATTTAAAAGCAATTCAGGGATATTTTGTTGTAAGAAAAGGGGAAAAAAGCACGATAAAATAATTTTAAGAGCTAAAGAAGATACGGAAGCAGCATATTTGTGTGCAATGCTCCAAAAAATGAACCACCCTGAACAATTTTTGATCGAATAATCGGATTTTCGTGTTCTAGAACTCAATCTTAATTGCTTGAGGGGGTGACCTCAAATATAATAAGTGCAGACGCTATTTTTAAGTTACGAAATCAGACACAAATACATACTTTCTCTAAATAAACATATCTTTTTCTTTGGAGGATTCAGATTTCCGTCCCCCAAAATATAGGGGGTAGCAGCAAGCTGGGAAATATAGTCCTGATAATTTGGTTAGGAGAGTGCTCCGAAGTTTTGACCCCTTAATGTTAATTTAACTTTTTGTGTATTTCGCTATAACTCGAAAAGTTTTAAGCGAATTGAAAATTTCTTACATGCAATTTAAAAATTTCTTTGTTCAAAGATAATTCCATGCAAAAAATACTAAACTTCATTAATATTTATTATTTTCATTATTTTATTTAAAACTGGTCTAAAACATTTTGAATTGAATTAAACATAAAGAATATAATTTTACATGGCAGAATACAAAATCTATGCAAAATCGGTCCCTGAGAAATTGAATTTCAAAATGTCATATATTTGAATAAAAAATATTGTTGCATTAAAATATCGTCTGCACTTATTAATTAACATATTTGAGGTCTTCCCCTCGAACTATTAACATTGAGTCATAGAACGTAAAGTTATTCAGGGTGGACCGTTTTTTTTGCGCACTGTACATTAGGGTGTCCCTTATTTTTCTTCTACTATTTTAAATGTCTGCCCCCTTGTTTGGTTCCATTTACTTCAAAAACATCACATACAAATGTTGGGGTCGCCAAAATACATCTATATAGTAAACATCGCAACAAATGTTGGGATGTTAATTTTCACCAAAAGTGCTTCACACTATACTGAGTGCTTCACACTGTGAATTTTTTTTTACTGATTTATGGTACATCATTAAAAATACTTCAAATTTAAAGCAATACAAATTTATATCATTGCTTACGAAAATCGTTTCTTTTGCTTTGTTAAATATGCTACTTTAAAATCTTTTGATTTCCTAATTAATAATATAAGTGAATTTTCAATGCTGATTTATGTCTGTAATAAATATTTAAACTTTTAATTCTCAAGCAAGTATTCTTAGAAAATGTCTCACTCGACACTTTAATTTTGTTTTTCCTTATACAAATCGTCACGTCTTGAAGCTTATCCAATATTTAAATTTTAATTATATCTTTAATTACGTGGAAATTATCACTGCAAAGATGGTAATTAACGCTCATTAACTTCAATCTATTTTGAGTTCTTTCAAAGTGCATACATTAGAAACTGCATAATAAAGATTCTTAGAAAATTAAAGTTCTTCTTCTCTGTTACATATTCTTTGAAGACGTCTTCACTGTCGGTTTCAGCAGAATATAATTATGATGATATATACGAATCTATCTTTGTCATATTCAGTTGCTTAGCTAAAAGTCATAATAATGGTTAGAAATGTTTCGACATATGAGTAATTAAACTCATATTAACACATATTATAACGACATAAAATTTTTTAAATAAATTAACGGTTTACTTTTTAGCGTAAAGCGCAGTTTTTCTAAATGTAAATTTGTAATGTGCTACTACCAGAAAAATTGTCTTGCAAAACTAACCTGAAAAAATTCAAAACTTTCAGAGTTAATTTAAATAATTATTTCAATTAACTCATACAGTTAATTTATACTGCTCTTAAAAACGTAAAGAGCAGTTCTTCTAACTGTAAGTTTGAAATGGTACTAGCTAAGAAATTGTCTTGAAAAACTGACCTGAAAAGAAATTAGGATTTTAAAAGTTAATTTAAATAATTGTTATTTCTAGAGACTTCTATATTTTAGAGCCTTAAATGTTATTGTATCGGTAAATTGATACTAAAACTACTTTTAGGTTACGAGCAAGAAAATAAATTAAAAATTATATGTGCATTAAGAGCAATTTAACTTAATAATGAGGAAAGTATGTAGTTTTAATATATTTATTTTATAAATAAAATGCAACGAATATTATTTTTAACTTCTCATTTGCACTTTCGATAAACTTATGAGTAATAATTTTAAAAAAAAGATAAAAAATAAATGAAAAAGCATTTATGAATCAAATTTAGAACCATTATAGCTTCGCTTTATTACGATTAAGCGAAAATGCATTTCTTAATATTCTTCCATAATGCTGAGGAATGTGTATTTGTAAAAGCAGTGGATCAAATAAACATAATTCTTGCATGATTCTGTGGAAAATTTCTGTAAAAAAGCAAAATAAATTTAGTCATTTTCTTACATTATTACTGAATGATTGAAAGCATTTGAGTACAAGAATCAACTTGATTTGCGGCTGACGATCGGTGTAAGTTTTCGGTAACTTGCACCAATTCGATAAACTATTTAACACATACAGAAGTGAAATTATACAGATTAAAGTGAAATTATTCGAATTACGTTCATCCTTCTAAGCATTCGGCACTAAATAAAGATGAACTTTCGAAAGGCCCTTTCATAAATATTATTATAAAACTCTAAACTAATGATACACATATAATATCATTATGAAAAAATCTGCAAATACTATTTTAAAAATGCATATTATAGTTTCACCTCACTAAATATATAATAAAATGATTGTAAATACCTATAGACGAAAAAAATTATAAAATTGAATTGAAGTCTCGTTTTTGATTTCTATAAAAAAAAAAATTCTAAACAAAAGCAAATAAAACACCTAAATTTTCAATAACATTAACTAATAATAAAAGGAAGATAATTTACTCTTAACTTTATATGAAAGGGTTTCTAGAATTTTTGAAACGATTGACCGTAGTTTCTATTTACTAATTTGCCTGATATCTGTGACATTAGGTCACAACCTAATTTTCTAAATATCCTGTTTTTTTAATCAATAATACTAATTCTTTTGACTTAATTTATAATTTTGTAATACATTTTTTATTTCATCATCTTTCTTTAGCCCCTTAAGCGGTAGCGCAATTTGGACATTCTCCCCCTAAAATTCCTTACCAGCTCCTTGAAGAGCCCCTTTCTTTCGAGAATTTTCCACCCTTTTTTTTCTGAGAATTCCACTGGTTGTTGGCATCTTTCATCTCCGCGTGTATGTTGTGTTTCTCAACCGTAACTTTTAACGTATAATCAATTTTTCGTCTCAACTCGTGATTTTTAGATAATTTAACTTTAACTTGCACAACATGCACTACAACTTCAACCATTAAGTTTTTGTTTCTTATAAAAAAGAGCGCGCGAAAGATGACGATCGCATTCGAAATTCGAGAGTATCATACTCCACGTCGCGCTGTTGCGTGATTTATTTTATCCTGTCCTCGTTAGGAGGGGAGGATGGCGTCTCTTTCGCCATTTTTCTTGTGTAGTTTCTGATGAGATGAACCTTTTCTTCAGCCATAGAAAAAATTCCACTGACTGCCTGTTTTGCTAATATAGTGGCTTCAATATGCCTTCCAATCAAAATTTCCGAATTTTTGATAGCAGATCATAAAAATCTTATTCATAAGAACAAAAATGTTATCTTCAATTTTGAGAGAACTGTTGCGATGGATGATTTCTTATCAAGAATCCCAAAATCCGGGAGTGTGCTTCAACTGTCGGTATTGCTGCTAACACCTTGGCTACCGGTTATCACTTATTGATTAATGGATAAAGTTGATCTCTAAGATGGAGGAGAGTGATCGTCAACATGCAGTTCTGAATTTGATCTCGTCTAAGCCAGTTTCATCCAAAATTTCCGTGTTCCTGAATTTATTACCCAACATGCAAATCTGAATTTGATCTCGTCTAAGCCAGTTTCATCCAAAGTTCCGTGTTCCTGAATTTATTACCCTTCACCCACTTCTCCACCTGAGACTGTGTATTGGATACTATTTTTGCCGTTAAGTATGGATCCTCAAAATAAAGAGTTTTTTTTAGTTTGAAATAACTGTTTTAATAGTGACTTATTCATCTGGATTTCCTAGAAGGTAACCACAGATTGTTGGAGATTTTCTTTGTAAACTCATCTCTGATCCAGGACTGGATATCTTTTTATGGATAGAAAGGTATGTTTTCTGTAGAATACATTTGTTATCTTCTGGAACCTTTTTTTGGAAAAAATTACTATTTTTCTGGGTTAGCCAAACTTCGTAAATGTACCACTAACTATGTTTCACCCGGCCATTAAATTTTTAGTTTTTCTCTTTCTAAATTGTTATCATTTTTTGCAACTTTTTCATTTTTATTCTATACCCAACCGTAACAGGGCATCTGGTGCCGTTCCGCTTTTCGGTTGGTGTATATAGTTTTTAACTATATTTATTTTGACCAGTAACGAGGAATATTTCAAATTAAATTTTTTACTATGAGTAAAGTAAGATATTATTATTCAATGTTTAATACAATTAATTTCAATAAATTTCTTTAAGTTTGGAGTAGGAAATGAACTGTTTATTTCAATAGTTTTTGATATAATAGCCAAATAAACAATAATAAATTATGCAATGTAATCAAATTTTTTTAATAGACTTTATATTTTGATTAGTTAATTAATATCTTGTTTTGGTTAATTACTAATTTGTTTCATACAATAACCAAATAGATAATTTTTTAAGTTGAGTTGATAATAATTATTTGTCATAATTTCTGTAGTTGAATATTACAATTGTTTTATGATAGTGATTAAAAATAACGATTTTGATTAGGATGATTAATATAAATATTTTTGATTAAATAATAAGTAGTAATTGGATAAGATTTGGTAAATAATTTTTCATATAACAATTTAAAAATAAGATTCCTTTTATTCTATAAAATTGATGTTTACATAAATGGTTTGAAAATTTTTTTCACAGCAATTGGTTCAAATAAATAATCATTATTTAATATTTGGTAAATGTTATGTGAAATAAAATTTTGCTTCTTATGCTTTTGAAATAGGTCATGTTTGATAATTTAATTGATTATTTTGTTGAAAGGTTATTGAATTGATTTTTAATATGAATTGCCAATGTCTTACTCTCCTATATTGATAAATTATTAGTGTTCTAATCTATTATAATACAATTACATATCTATAATTGGTTTGTTTTTAAAATTTTTTTTGGGTGTTTATTTGCACTTTGAAATAATTAATGACAATATTGTCTTTTTCTAATGGTTGATATTTCTTGTTTATGCAAGTATATCGTTATATGATTAACAGTAATTTGAAGGGTTACCTAACTTTTTAATTGTGTTTTTCTTGATATTTAAGTTTATACATTATTTTCATGAGGTTATCAAAAGGTTACAATTAGTAATAATACCTGTGTAATTGATACTTTTATTATTTAAATTTTTTTTTTCATTAGATGACCCCAATTCAAACCCGTAATAGAACGTATTCTAATCCAATAATTATGCCTGACAACGTAAATAACATAGAGGCCAATAGGCAAACCCCTAAATTCAATTTCAATAGTCCAGAATTTTCTGGAAATTCTCAGAATGTAGAGTGGTTCCTGAACCAAATTAAAGATCTAGTAAAATTAAATCAGTTTGATAATCCGGCTGCATTATACTTGTTAAAATCAAAATTGTCTGGGGCTGCTCTCACTTTTTTTCAGAATTCACCTGAATGTAGAGTGGTCACAAAGTTCGAGGATGCATGTCAGCTGCTTCAAAATTTTTTCAAACAAGAAGATTCTTCCTCGGCTGACTTGGCAAAATTTCAGGCAATCAGCCTTTTGCCCTCTGAAACTATCAAAAATTTAGAATATAGGATAGATTCTCTTGCCCATAAGGCATATAACTTTATAAATGACCAAACTGCTTTGTCTCGGATAAAAGCCATGCAGTTCTTATCTGCAATCCCTTTGCACCTTAAGGAGACTATTCTCATTGAGGGAATACAAGATTACCGCGAGATGGTCAAAAGGGCCAATCATATCGTGACAATACAACAATCCTTAGCTGGATCGGCTACTCCTTTAGTCGCAGCTCATGCGGTGACTCAGTGTGCTTCTGCTGCACCTGATCAGCTCACCTTAATTTCAAAACAACTCGAAATGCTGACAACAAAAATTGAGACTATGCAGTCTAATTGTAATATATGTTCGAAACCCCACAGCACTAAATTATGTCCCCTTTTAGTTCACCCTGTACAGAACCAGGATCGGGTTGGACATGGACAACCTCGCCCAACTCCAAACCTTCAATGTGTTTTCTGTAATAGGTCTGGGCATATCATGAGTGAGTGTCGAACGTATCTCAGACATTTAAGACAAAATTCATTTGGGCCATTGGCGATGCATTCTTTTCCGCCACAGTTCCCCATGGTTTCTCCCAGGTTCACTGCACCGCAGTATCCACCGCCACCGATTCCTAGTCAAAATGAACAATTTAGACCGAGGGTTAATAATACTAATTATAGAGGTAACAATCCTTTAAACTCTCGCAGGAGGCAGTAGGGGATGGCCCTGTCTTCTCATCCACCAAACCATCCAAAATTTTTGATATAAATGAGTTTATGTCAAAATCGATGCATAACTCAAATGTTACCATTAGGGAGTTTTTGACTAACTGTAAATATAAAGAAAATATTGAACACATAAATATTGTTTCACATGAAATTAATCTTCCTACAATTGCTTCTAGCTTTAAAAATGTTAATGTAAATTTTCTACTCGATAGTGGGTCGTCAGTCTCATTATTGACATTAGATACTTTCAATGCAATCAGGGCTCATAATAAAGTAAAATTCTTATCAAGAAAAGTCCAAATAAGAACAGTTAATTCTCAGCTTCAATTCTCGGCGTGTGCTGAAATTTCCTTTAAAATCCATAATAATTTTTTTCGACATCAATTTTTTATTGCAGATATTAAGAGTGATACTTTTCAGGGAATTCTAGGTTTTGATTTTCTAAGAACACATAATGTTCTTATTAACTTCCAAGACGAGTTGGCGCAATTTAGTAATTTTTGTATTCCTTTAAATAATTTTGATAAGTTAGCTTCTAATCATACCAATAATGAACAGAGTGATGTAGTTTTAAAAAATAAACTCACAATTGAGCCAGGCGAGACTGCCATTGCCCATTTAAGAATTAATTCTTTTGCTAATCAAATAAATAAAGAAGTGTATTTCACACCTACTTATAATTCAAAGATATTAATTCATCCTTCTATTAATGTTGTTGATAATAAGTCTTTTAATACAATAATCCAAAATAATTCTGATAACACTGTTCATTTAAATAAAGGCTTGAATATAGGATATATTATTTGTAATTTTCTTGTCCAAAATAGTAATGATGGTAATAATGTAGATTTAAATGATTGTACTAATCTAGAACAGTGTAATTTAATTACTGCTTCTCAGGATATTTTAAATTTAAGAAAAGATGAACTAAAATCTACTGATTTTGATTTAGCACATTTAGACACTGATCAAAAATTAATTCTTCAGAACATTTTATTGGAAAATTTTGCTGCATTTTCTAAAACCATAAAAACTTTAGGATGTACTGATCGTGTAGTTCCCTCTTTAACATTGAAAAATGACAATGCAATAAAAACCTTACCATTTGAAATTCCATATGCTTTAAGGGATGACATTAAACAAGAATTAGATGAATTAGTGGAAGCCGGGATTATTCATAGGCATGTTAGCCATTGGGCTGCTCCACTAGTCTTAGTCAAAAAGAAAAACTCAGAAAATAGTCAGGGAAAACCTAAGTATCGTTTAGCTTTGGACTTAAGATTACTTAATGCAGTGGTAGAAAGCTCCACTTACCCTTTGCCTAAAATAAGCACTATAATTAATGAAATTTCTTCATATAAATTTTTCACAAAGTGTGATATTCGAGAAGCCTATAGGCAGGTTATGCTTCCTGAACACCTACAGGACATACTAACTTTCACTACTCCTTTTGGATCCTTCGCTAATAGACGACTCGTTTTTGGCCTCAAAACGGCAGCGAGTACTTTCCAGGCTTTAGTAGACCTAATTATTGAGGAATTAAATACTGAGGGTATTAAAGGTATCCACGCTTATCAAGACGATTTCCTAATCGGAGCAAATTCCTTTGAGGAAATGACTAATAGAATATCAGCGTTACTTAAAATTTTAACTAAATACAACTTAACTTTAGCTCCTAATAAATGTTCTTTCTTTAAAGATTCTGTTGAATATCTCGGTTTTGTAATTTCCCATAAGTGTATAACCCCTACTTCATCCAATATAGCCAAAATTACTTCATTTGCTACCCCTCGTAATGCCAAACAGGTTAAGAAGTTTATAGGTGTGTGTGGCTTTTATCGCCATTTAATTCCAAATTTCGCCCAATTAATTGCTGTGTTAACTAAAGTTGCTACAAAGCAATCTAAATTTAAATGGAATGACGAACAACAGCGGGCATTTGATGCATTACAGAATGCATTTTTTTCGAAACCTTTTGTTCAGTTACCCGACTTCAGTAAACCGTTTTTCCTAAATACTGATGCGAGCAAATTAGGCATTTCAGCAGTTTTGATGCAGGAGCATGAAGGATCTCCTCGCCCTGTCTCTTTTTTTAGTAAGGCTTTGTCCAAGTCTGAGAAAAACTATCCCGCCATCAAATTGGAGCTATATGCAATTTTTAAGGGTATTACAGCATTTAAATCTTACCTCTATAATAGAAACTTTACAATTCTGAGTGATAGTAAACCTCTAAAACATTATCGCAAGGTTACATCACCTGCTGATATTATCACACGTTGGTTGCTTGCTTTGAGTGAATATACCTTTGAGTTTATACATATACCTGCTCATGAGAATGTGTTAGCCGACTGGTTTAGTCGTTCTCCTGATCCAAATTTTTGTCAACCTGCTTTAAATAGTAATGATTCTGAACTAATTTTACCTTTCACTGATATAAATGAAGACCATGTAATTCATGCTTTAACTAATAATGACTCCCCTCTTGAAATTTCTTTAGACACATTTAAATCGGAACAATATAAAGATCAAAATATTCAGGAAATTATTTCTCTTTTAAACAATCCCACGTTAATTAATCAATCTAAAACTGAACATTTCTTTTTAAATGATGGTATATTAATGTATGCCACTGAGGTTTTTCCTCATAAACACAGAATTGTAGTTCCAAATTCATTAAAATCTAAAGTGTTAAATATTTGTCATGTTTCCCATTCTGGTATTCAAAAGACGTATGAGCTTGTGTCTAAAAGATATTTTTGGAAAAGTTGTTACAGTGATACCTGTAATTATGTTAAGTCTTGTGAATTATGTATTAAACATAAACAGTCTGCGAGCAAGCCTGCTCCTTTAAAATCAATGTGGCTACCTCAGAGGCCTGGACAATTTGTCTCAATGGACATTGTAGGACCCATTAAGAATTGTGGATATATTTTAACTTTCATAGATCATTTCTCTAGACATTTAATTTTAAACCAACTAGTCAATTTAACCACTGAGACTGTTTCTAAACATTTAATGAATTATATTACTCATTATGGTAGAATGTTATACCTATTAACAGATCTAGGCACTCAGTTTAAAGCTGAGGTTTTTGAATTAATCAATAAAAAGTTAGGCATAAAATTAGCCCATAGCAGTGCTGCTCATCCTCAAAGTAATGGAATGAGTGAACGCATTAATCAAGCTATTAAGTCTTCTGTTTTAACTTTACATGAGAAAGGTGTGTCATTTGCAACCAGCTTATTAATTCACCAAAATATATACAATGGTTCAATTCACTCTTCAACCAAATTCACCCCTAACTTACTTCATTTTGGTCGTAATTTGGCCTTAATTTTTGATTGTTTTGAAACTAGTGTTGAACCAATACATTTGGATAAATCTCACTATTTATTGGAGACCTTAAATGAGCTCAATATTGCATATGAAAATGCTTACCATAATTCTGAACGAGCACAAGTCATACAAAATTCGAGGCAAGGTGCAAAAGCAAAATTAAGATCACTAAATATTGGTGATATTGTCTATTTAAAACATACTAATGTGTTTAAACCTAAATTTGATGGTCCGTTTACTATTTTGTCAAAATTTAATGATGTGGATTATGTAATCCAACTTTTGGACAATACAAAGGCACCTAAACTAACTGTTCATATAGACCGTTTACGTCTATGTCCTCATAGGAGGCAAAATTTGCTTTTTCATCCCTCTTTGGATACCTCCCCTAGTGTAATTGATAGTGATATCACTCTCCCTAAGGCTTGTCCTTACAATTTAAGAAGTAAATAATTTTTTTCTAATAAATTTTGGTTGAATGTAACATTGTTATGTGTGATGGGTGTTATTTGGGTATCGGTGTATATGATGCTGGCCGTCATATCCGCGGAACATCGGGATCCTGTAGTACTTGTCAGGATATACCAGTGATTTTTTGGTTAAATTTTTTTGATATACAGTTCTTGTAACTAATTTTGTCAATAATTCTAACATTTTTTTAATTGAATGAGGTATTCAAATAGTGATATGGTTTCTTATGGTGGATGATGAGCAGTGCCCTCCTTTTTGCGACTCTACAAACTTATAAGTATGGGTTCGTGTTTGGTTGTTCATGTCTAACTGATTGCAATTTTTTTAACAAATATTTCATGGTAATATTTGTATTTTTTTTAAATTACTTAAACACATAATTGTAATTAATTAATGACGTCTGATTTTCGAATGCCAAATTTTTTTGTTTTTCGACCCTGTAGTTCTGTACAGTATTTTTTTTCCTTTTCTAGTATGTCATAAGTCACTCTTATTACATACAAATTTTTTGGATTTTTGCAGAGTGTGAATTCTCTTTGCATAATGATGTATAAAAGTACACCTCATTGTACATCTCAAGGTGTCACAACGGTTGTTATGATTTTTTATTGTTTTGTGTTATGTTGTTTTATACAAATTGTTGATGCTGAGTTTGTTAATTGTATATTGTTCAGCAATTTTTGTTAGGTAATGCTTTTTGTAAGCAATGTGTCAAGGCCTTGTTTTTTTTTGTTTTGTTTGAGCAGTTTTTTTTGGTCAAAGTTCTGTGAGTCAATATGTTGTTTTTTTTAAGTGTTAAAATTCCTTGCAGTTTTTGTTAAGTTTAATGTTTTGCCTAGGCTTTTCCTGTTACAACTAGTAAGTTTAATTGCAATTGTTTTTAACTTTCTTCAAGTCTTAAATTAATAATTTTTGTGCACTTATTGCTCTCACTAATGACTTTGATTTGTTTCAGGTATACATTTTGATGTGTACTAAATTTTTTGTCGTTTTAACTCGGATTACTACTTATCAATCTTGTTTGATTGGTTTCAATTTTTTTTCTCAAAATTCACTTAATGGATTGATGTACAAAATGTTGTACAAAGTTTTTTTCGTTTAAGCTCGGAGTATTGTCAGTCTACAATGGTAGCCTGATTTTTCGTTTGTTTGCAATCTTTCAATTTTTTTCATAATAAATTCCAGCAAACAAATCAATTTTTTTTTTCAATTCCTTCTTACAAGGAATAATTTGAGTTACTGTCCGTTACCTCAAAAATTGTTTTTCCACTATTACTAAGTGAGATTTTTTTGAATAATCAATTATCCATTTTACCTCCTTAATGTTATTTTATTTGAGGAAGATTTTCTCAGTCTACTTCATGTAGCCTGAATTTTTTATACGGGTGTTATTGCACTTATAGGCATTCACATGCATCAAGGCATATGTTGTTTAAGTTTAATGTATAGTACATGTGTTGACGATTCTGTGTCAAAATGTTTGTTTTCATTTAGCAAACAATTAAGATTGTTTTGTGTTTTTTCGTCCATTTATCAAACAATTAACATTGTTTTGCCTTTTCACTAATCAAGATGCAGCCATGTAAAGCTGCTTATATGTATGTGTTATTATGTGTTACTAGTTCTTTGTATGTCTTATGTTTGAGGCACAGCTTTTCTCATTTCAGACTCTTACTATCAAAAGTTTTGATATAGATTGTTATGTAAACATCTGACTATTTGTAAGTGGAGTAGTGGTGAACTGGAGTTTCAGGCTGTTAGAACTTAATTTCATTTATAAATTTTTTTGGATTAATATCTTTTCTTGGCAAAAACAAGAAAAAAAAATTTCTTCAAAATTTTTTCTGCAGTGGGGGGTATAATGTGACATTAGGTCACAACCTAATTTTCTAAATATCCTGTTTTTTTAATCAATAATACTAATTCTTTTGACTTAATTTATAATTTTGTAATACATTTTTTATTTCATCATCTTTCTTTGGCCCCTTAAGCGGTAGCGCAATTTGGACATTCTCCCCCTAAAATTCCTTACCAGCTCCTTGAAGAGCCCCTTTCTTTCGAGAATTTTCCACCCTTTTTTTTCTGAGAATTCCACTGGTTGTTGGCATCTTTCATCTCCGCGTGTATGTTGTGTTTCTCAAACGTAACTTTTGACGTAAAATCAATTTTTCGTCTCAACTCGTGATTTTTAGATAATTTAACTTTAACTTGCACAACATGCACTACAACTCCAACCATTAAGTTTTTGTTTCTTATAAAAAAGAGCGCGCGAAAGATGACGATCGCATTCGAAATTCGAGAGTATCATACTCCACGTCGCGCTGTTGCGTGATTTATTTTATCCTGTCCTCGTTAGGAGGTGAGGATGGCGTCTCCTTCGCCATTTTTCTTGTGTAGTTTCTGATGAGATGAACCTTTTCTTCAGCCATAGAAAAAATTCCACTGACTGCCTGTTTTGCTAATATAGTGGCTTCAATATGCCTTCCAATCAAAATTTCCGAATTTTTGATAGCAGATCATAAAAATCTTATTCATAAGAACAAAAATGTTATCTTCAATTTTGAGAGAACTGTTGCGATGGATGATTTCTTATCAAGAATCCCAAAATCCGGGAGTGTGCTTCAACTGTCGGTATTGCTGCTAACACCTTGGCTACCGGTTATCACTTATTGATTAATGGATAAAGTTGATCTCTAAGATGGAGGAGAGTGATCGTCAACATGCAGTTCTGAATTTGATCTCGTCTAAGCCAGTTTCATCCAAAATTTCCGTGTTCCTGAATTTATTACCCAACATGCAAATCTGAATTTGATCTCGTCTAAGCCAGTTTCATCCAAAGTTCCGTGTTCCTGAATTTATTACCCTTCACCCACTTCTCCACCTGAGACTGTGTATTGGATACTATTTTTGCCGTTAAGTATGGATCCTCAAAATAAAGAGTTTTTTTTTAGTTTGAAATAACTGTTTTAATAGTGACTTATTCATCTGGATTTCCTAGAAGGTAACCACAGATTGTTGGAGATTTTCTTTGTAAACTCATCTCTGATCCAGGACTGGATATCTTTTTATGGATAGAAAGGTATGTTTTCTGTAGAATACATTTGTTATCTTCTGGAACCTTTTTTTGGAAAAAATTACTATTTTTCTGGGTTAGCCAAACTTCGTAAATGTACCACTAACTATGTTTCACCCGGCCATTAAATTTTTAGTTTTTTCTCTTTCTAAATTGTTATCAGTTTTTGCAACTTTTTCATTTTTATTCTATACCCAACCGTAACAGGGCAATATCATTAAGTCTACTCCTTAATTAAATTTAAATTTCATGCAAAGGTTTGCTTTTATATCTAGAAACTAATTTTCTTTAATATACTGCAAAAAAATATAATAAATTTACAGCACTGTGTGGTAATAGCATTTCTGGCAAAAAAAACAACCTTTAATATCGGTAATAAATAAAAATATATGGTATTTAAACCATTCATTTTATATTTTCTCCGTTCAGATAGTAACGATTAACCGGAAGTTCTGGTTTCAAAAATATAGTGACCTCATACTTATCAAAAAATACAAATCTGAAAAAGGAATTTAACGAATAAATGATTTTTATGTCATGCTCTAAGGTATC
Source organism: Parasteatoda tepidariorum (assembly GCF_982258835.1). Classification (NCBI taxonomy): domain Eukaryota; kingdom Metazoa; phylum Arthropoda; class Arachnida; order Araneae; family Theridiidae; genus Parasteatoda; species Parasteatoda tepidariorum. The sequence continues at coordinate 23,586,474 of NC_141761.1, forward strand.
ATGATAAAATTACCATATATCTCACATTTTATCACATATTATAAAACCATACATTGTTTATTTTATCAAAATTATTAAAGCACTTCGGTAAAAATAGCCGAGTATTTTGCTGTTCCTGTGGACCCAAAAACATGATAAATTTTACCATATTCTGGTAATTTTAACCATATATTTTTTCTCAGTGTATTTTGAATTACTTATTTTAAGAATTTAATTTAATTTAAGTATCTATCCATTTTTTATTTATAATTTTCCTTTTTATATACTTAAAATTTCTACTCCTTTTTTTTGGAAATTGTTAGACAGTAAAGCATTTATGTGAGTAAATAATGGTCTTAACTAAATATTTCTCGTTAATTATTTGATGGAAATGTAACAAAGTTTAGTTTTAATCAGAAAATCGTAATTTCTAACAATTGCTGTATCGGCACAAAAGGTTATTTCCTACATTTTAAACACTACAATCGACGCTGGTATTTAATAACAAATTAAAATGATCCTTCTAGCTGATTTCACTTTTCAAATCTCTAAGGTTCTGAGGTTTCAAAAGAATAAGGGGTGTACCGCCAACAAAGTACCCAGCATCCCGGGGGTTTTCATTAGCAAAATAGAGCTTGGGTTCTAGAATCAAGCCTCAAGGTATGGTTTACGACTCAACTGGGAAGTTGTTTGTAGATGCGGCGAAGTAAGCGGTTTATATGCGGTCTGTCCGCTTATGATTGCGAGAAATGTTACATTTTCCTTGTTTTGATACCCAACTTAGTTAAGCACAGAGAATATCTAAGTTAAATCTCCTGGTGTTCAGGGATGCTTAATACCGTTTCAGAAAGAGTAGCGTAGTATTTCGGATTATTGCAATATTTGTTGAAGTTTATTTACCAATATGAACTTGAACTTATAACAAATAATTATCATTTAATTTTTAAAAAGTTTAATTATAGTGATTTTAAATTCCTTTTTCACATTATATTAAACAATACTAAATTCATGTTGTTACATAAAATTACAAGAATAAATATAATAGGTATTAATAGAAATTACGTAAAACATTGAAAATTTTAAAAAAATATTATAAAAAATAGTATAAAGTTAATTTAAAAATTTTTAAAATGTGTTGAAATAACCAGTATCATTAGTACTAGTGATAGTATTAGTAATACCAGTATAAATAACCAGTACTATATTTGGTCTATATACTCAAATATGATTTCTTATTTTATTTTATATATTGTACTATGCCTAACCATTATATAAAAGCAGCATATAATCTGGATTTTGCATTTGGTGAGGGTCCTTTGAAGTATAAAGCTTTATTGCAATTCTTAGTCTAACAAAATATCTGGAGCATCTAACTAGTAAACTCTCAGAAAAACATCGGCTAAAAGTTGAACGATATTAGCGATAAATAAATAAAAGCTCGTCCTGAATTTAATTTTCTGTAATAATAATACGGTTCACTATGCTTATTTTGATATTTTTTTTATAATTAAGTTTATAAACAGCTGTTTGACAAAAAGAAATTTTCAAATAAAAAAAAATGCAAATTCGACTACGAGAAGTATCAAAACAGGAGTACCACCGGGTAGCATGCTTGGTCCAATTCCATATATCCTATTTACACACGATTGTCCTGTTAATAGAGATGACTAAAATGGTATTGCTGTATTTTGAGCGAACGGCACGGGAGTTATTGTAAAATCTAGTAACCCAAATTTGGCAAGAAAAAACTTCAAGATAAAATTTATGATTATGAAAGATAGTGTTTAGAATGGAACTTTGAAATAAATACTTAAAATTTGCAATTGTTGGTAATACAGAAAAATAGAAAACCATTAGAGAGCATAATGAACTAGTACTTTTTAACAAAGTGATTCCCAGAGTATTAAAAACCCCATACTTTGGTCTAGTGATTAATAATAAACTTACACGTTCAGATTATGTGAAAAATATTAAGAACAAAGGTAACTGCTGCTACGGTTAAACAACAAACAATTATGTATGATGTCCCGTCAATTGTTCTATTATTTACTATGGAACGAAGGAAAACAAAACATACCTGTGGATGAGCACCATCGCCATACGACACGACACGTCAGTAAATCCAACGTTTGCACAGAACTTCTGTATTAAGGCAAGTAGACAAAAAAATCACACTTGTGTTTCACTAAAAACATGGTCTTTATTTTTGTTGTCGAGCATCAAAAGAAAATTCCATTTTCTACAGGTATTTTTGGGAGCATTCCGTTAGTTGTTGATTTTTTTTCTCATCACTTTAGGCGAGTGGAACTGGAGACAGCTAAATTAGTTGCTAAACCATCAGGATGCATGGGATTCGGGATTCCCATTTTTTTGAAATGAAAGTTCCCATTATTTTTAGAACCAAGGAAGAAACAAAAACAAGGCCATTTCGAAGGAAAAAATCACTGCTGAGCCGGACCGCCAAAAGCACCCATGGGGGGGTGGAAGAAAAGAATATATAACATCTCCGTCTCTCAAGGAGAGGAGGGAAAAAAATTAAAAATCCCTGTTAAAGGATCGTAGGTTTTGGATGCTACCAAGTTATCGAAATGCTGCCCGCTCCCAGAAATGGGCGGTATTTAAAGAAATAGCTAGAAGTGGAAGTTAAACTCCCTAAAGTGCAACATTAAAATTGCTTAAGGAGAGAAGTGAAGTGAGTTGACTAACCCCTTAAATTTAAGCATAATTAAACACTAACGGCGACCATACAGTAACTAAAAACATGTGTGACATCAAAGGCCGCCGAAGGTCACAAGCGTGAAGGTCGGCAGACAGTGAGGCGTCGCAGTAGAGGGTTCAGGGGTGTCGGCCTAATTTCTAGGTCACAATCCCAACAGAAAAATTAAGATTTGGTGACTCAATGTCACAGTTTGGAACATAGAAAAGACGTGAACGTATTTGAAGTACTACAAAGTAAAGTACTACAAAGCAAGTGAAGTAAAGTAAGTAATAGTATACATTTCAAACTGAAATACATTACATAAACGTAAATGTCTTTATAAAGAATTGGGATTAAAATGATACGTTTGAAGAGTATAACAAATTAGATTCAGAAAAAAGAAAATTTTAAAATAGTTTGAACTATACCCACTATAAGTTTCTGTTATAGATATTTCATAAAGAGCTCTATAATATTCAGATTTACTGTTGTTAGAATTTAATTAAAAGCAGTCATATTTTTTGTTTCTTTTCTTTGTTATTTTCCCAAATCACAAAACTTATTAAAGTGGATTGTAACGATTTAACAATAAAGCATTGCTTAGAAATATTACCATTTAAAAATTCTAATAATTCAAACCTAATAATGGTTCAACTTCATAAATCTTTGACATAAAGTGCTTTAAACCTTTGATATCCCTTATATTTATGAAGCTCTATCTATTTGAGGTTAGCCAAGATTTATGACACTTATTCAGCAAATACGTAAAACAAAATTTAAAATCTACAATTTGCAGTATAATGAGCAAAAAACTAATGACGGGTTAAAAAATATTTATTACTTTTTCGTTTTATAATCCCATTCAATTAATCCCAAACTGAAGTTTTTCTTCCCACTGTTAGTGACGGGTGAACATAAATTTGCATGCTTTTTAAGATTGATCGAGGATTTGAGCTTTTTAAGTTGTTAATAATGACTTCAATAAGCTTTATTCCCCAATGTTTTCATTACCTTGTCATAAGTCAATTTAAAATATGATGAATAGCTGCACTTTCTGATAAATTATGAGACTATAACAATGTTCATGATTTTTTGAATGTTGGGAAAACTAAAAAAAAAAAACTTTTAAATAGCTCAATTTTATTTTATTTCATTTACATACTTTATTACTTAATGCTTCGATTTAATTTGGAGCATTCCTAATACAAAATATTCTCAAAACAATTTAAAAGCAATTGAATATATTTTCGTAATTCTAATGATCGTAATGCTACCGTTGTCAAGTTGTAAAGTTTCTTATAAATTATAGAAATGAGAGATTGAATCTTTTTTGAGGTATTTAATTTTTTTATCCATTTTTCTTCTGAAATATCATTTTATTTCAAAATGAAGTTACGTTTTTAAAGTTTAAGAATTATTTATCAGATATTACGAAAAAAGAAAGTAATTCAAAATAGCTGCTTATTGAATTATAAGAGAATACTTCAAATCGACAATTACATTTAACAGATTTAACCGTTTAATTATGTACATAATGCTATTTCCGAAATAAAACGCATCTCACAAAAAACTAGGAAAGAGCACCACGGTGAGAAGAAATACCGAAGACGCTCAGAAACGGTAAGAAATTGTATTTGCGCATTTTCCCAGTCGTTATTTGCCGTCCATACTGCATAGTAGCATCGATTTTCCTTGATCAATGAGCATTTGTGATCAAAGTATTTCGGTTCAAAGTCTTGCAAAACTGCTCGTGAAAGATTTTGATAAAAATACCCAGGTTCAAACGCCTAACGGAAAAAAAAACCATCAAGCACCTAGTATAAAAAGTGAAAAAAAGAAACTATGACATTCGCACGGCACATTGGCAAAACTATTTTATTTGATCAAAGAGTATTTTGCTCATGGGCTGCAACAGTGGCACGACTGAAAAAAACAAAATAAAACAGGCGTTTTGGACTGAGAACAGGTGTAAATATGAAAATACATATTCTTTTCAACAGCAATACTAGCACAACTCATAATTCAACTTGAAGGATATCTTCATTTAATTAAACTAAAACATTTCTTATGCATTTTCCTTAGCAATTAAAACTTTAAACCCACTTATCTCAAAACATGATTTTTTGAGTTGTGCTGCTATTGCAGCCCATGAACGATTTGTAATCAAGATTCATAAATCTTATAAAACTTCTGTTCAAAGTCGTACCAATTTTTTCTCGGAAGATTTCAATAAAAAATAGTTGGGCTCTAAAATCTAACAAAAAAATCATCGAAAGATTTGTAAAAAAGGAAAAAAAAAGGAAAGAAGGATACAGAAAAGTTTCAAGTTTCATAAGTCTTATAAAACTTCTGTTCAAAGTCTTACAAAGCTTTTCTCGGAAGATTTCAATAAAAAAAAGTTGGGTTCAAAAATCTAACAAAAAAATCATCGAAAGATTTGCAAAAACGAAAAAAAATGAAAGATGAAAAAAGAAAAGTTTAGGCCGCAATAAAGTTCCATCCGTTTGAGAAGCAGCAAAAGTGGCAGATATTGAAAACAAAATTAAGGCCAAGCCTAATTCATCGGTACATAAGTTTTCAAGACAATTCAAAGCATCTTGTATATTGACACAAATGCATTAAAGATAATCATATTTTTCATCATCGTGTTCAAAGTATACATGGTTTTAAACTCTCTAATTTTCACCGACAAAGTGGCTTTCTATGTTTGATTTTCAAACATTATCAGAGAGGGTAATCATAAACTCGATAATGTTTATTGCACATACGAAGTCTTTATTACTCTTACTGGGTCCAAACACTCTTAATATAGTTGACAGATCGCATGTATTGAGAAAAAGTACTTCATTCAGAAAAAAAGAAAATTTATATGTGTTGGTTTCTACCCATGTATCTGTATCAACTCTGTCTTTTTTTAAGAGTTTTTTGGGTACCATATGATATCCAAGGGACTACGGCTTCCCCTAACTTCAAACCTGACACTTTTAGAATGTTTTCTATGTGGGTATTCAAAACTTGAAGTGCACCTGGAGAGCACAGCACCCGTAGCCGATCTAAATATAAAAATTTAAAAACGCTTTTCCAAAAATGTTTTTCAATGTCTTCGTTAATCATATTAAGAGTGTGAATGCTTATAAAACAGAGACAGTGAGAGAGGGGGGGGGCTATTTTCAACAGATCTTGTAATTTGTGTTCCCCAAGCATTCCTTCTCACAATTGTAACCGGTACGTTTTTCTGGTATTTGAGATATACTGATAGTTTGTCGTTTTTCATAACATAGACAACTATAAATATAGTGTTGCTGTTACTAATTTCTAGTCTGGTCTGAAGGAGTCAGACTAGGTCTGTGAATCCATTGACACTCATGAAATCAATAAATAGGGGGGGGGGGAGGAAGTATAGATGTCTTTCCCTAAAAGTCCGGAGCAATTTAAGATAAATATAATAATGTTGATACTATTCACTATACTTATACTTTTAAGATAAATATAGTTAATTTATCTTTTAAAAAAGCCTAAAAATCATCAAATTTTATTGGAAACTGCCACCAAAGTATTTGAAACTTTTGTTTTTAATTGTTCAAAACTAATAATAATAATAATTGTTTCTCTATGATGTTCAAAGTATTTTCAATAATAAATATCTCATCTTGTTATACATTGGCATTACACGTAACTGCTTATAAAATTAACCAACGAAATAAAATGTTATTTGCGTATACATTTCACGACAGTTTAGTATGCATATCCATTATTTACATTTTTCAGTATATTTAAAATAGCCTTCTCTGAATTATCTAGATATTCAGAAGCATTTCGGAAACTTGAATAATTTAATGCATCGAGAGAGATACAGAGTATGCTTCTGATTCCATGATTTCCTCAACAGCTATCTATACATGTTGCAGTCAATGCAAGCTCACGTCTTTGAAACGATTGCTTTCAGTTTAGTCACGAATTAATGCAAAAGGTATGACCATCAAATCTCCCTTCCAAGAAAGATGCATGTCACTTCGGCCTTTCCGCTTAACCCTACTTGTGAGTAAGCAACTCACGTAAGGTTGTGCGACTTAGAGAGTGTTTATCCACCTTCACGTTATTCCTTTAATAGTATCTCGTCTACAGAATCTTGACAGTAAACGATCTATTCCTTATAAATCACGCCATACAGTTCATAAATCAAAACGCTTTGAGAGCCTCTGACAATAACTTCAGGCCCTCCCATGTCAAACCTTTCAACCGCAGCCGCTACTATCGATGCAAACTTAATCGATAAATGCCTGTCGTCAATGTATAGGTTCATCAGCGAAGAACCAATATTTTTGCAATTATAGACACGAAGGACAGAGACGTAAACAAAAGGAGTTTAATTAATCAATGCATCTTTAATAGATCATTTTATTCTCAATATTATTTCAAAAATTCATGCTTGTAATTAAAATAACTTAAACAGACTCCTAAATAGTTTAGGATAGATTTCCCATGAAATAATTGTTCCAAGCTTAGATTATTATTTTTTATTTTATTTTAACCAGCTCTTTTAACATTTTGAGTTAAAAAAAAAAATAATTTTCTCGGTTTCATCAATTAAAATAACTTAAACAGACTCCTAAATAGTTTAAGATAGATTTCCCATGAAATAATTGTGCCAAGCTTAGATTATTTTAACCATTTCTTCTAACATTTTGAGTTAAAAAAAGTAATTTTCTCCGTTTCATCAATTAAAATAACTTAAACAGACTCCTAAATAGTTTAAGATAGATTTCCCATGAAATAATTGTGCCAAGCTTAGATTATTTTAACCATTTCTTCTAACATTTTGAGTTAAAAAAAGTAATTTCCTCGGTTTCATCAATTAAAATAACTTAAAAAAAATAATCTAAGCTTGGCACAATTATTTCATGGGATATCTATCTTAAACTATTTGGGAGTCTGTTTATTTTAACCATTTCTTCTAACATTTTGAGTTAAAAAAGAAATTTTCTCGGTTTCATCAATTAAAATAACTTAAACAGACTCCTAAATAGTTTAAGATAGATTTCCCATGAAATAACTGTGCCAAGCTTCGATTATTTTTTTTTTATTTTAACCATTTCTTCGAACATTTTGAGTTAAAAAAGGTAATTTTCTCGGTTTCATCAATTACAATAACTTAAACAGACTCCTGAATAGTTTAAGAAAGATTTCCCATGAAATAATTGTGCCAAGCTTAGATTATTTTAACCATTTCTTCTAACATTTTGAGTTAAAAAAAGTAATTTTCTCCGTTTCATCAATTACAATAACTTAAACAGACTCCTGAATAGTTTAAGAAAGATTTCCCATGAAATAATTGTGCCAAGCTTAGATTATTTTAACCATTTCTTCTAACATTTTGAGTTAAAAAAAGTAATTTTCTCCGTTTCATCAATTAAAATAACTTAAACAGACTCCTAAATAGTTTAAGATAGATTTCCCATGAAATAATTGTGCCAAGCTTAGATTATTTTAACCATTTCTTCTAACATTTTGAGTTAAAAAAAGTAATTTTCTCCGTTTCATCAATTAAAATAACTTAAACAGACTCCTAAATAGTTTAAGATAGATTTCCCATGAAATAATTGTGCCAAGCTTAGATTATTTTAACCATTTCTTCTAACATTTTGAGTTAAAAAAAGTAATTTCCTCGGTTTCATCAATTAAAATAACTTAAAAAAAATAATCTAAGCTTGGCACAATTATTTCATGGGAAATCTATCTTAAACTATTTGGGAGTCTGTTTATTTTAACCATTTCTTCTAACATTTTGAGTTAAAAAAGAAATTTTCTCGGTTTCATCAATTAAAATAACTTAAACAGACTCCTAAATAGTTTAAGATAGATTTCCCATGAAATAACTGTGCCAAGCTTCGATTATTTTTTTTTTATTTTAACCATTTCTTCGAACATTTTGAGTTAAAAAAGGTAATTTTCTCGGTTTCATCAATTACAATAACTTAAACAGACTCCTGAATAGTTTAAGAAAGATTTCCCATGAAATAATTGTGCCAAGCTTAGATTATTTTAACCATTTCTTCTAACATTTTGAGTTAAAAAAAGTAATTTTCTCCGTTTCATCAATTAAAATAACTTAAACAGACTCCTAAATAGTTTAAGATAGATTTCCCATGAAATAATTGTGCCAAGCTTAGATTATTTTAACCATTTCTTCTAACATTTTGAGTTAAAAAAAGTAATTTCCTCGGTTTCATCAATTAAAATAACTTAAAAAAAATAATCTAAGCTTGGCACAATTATTTCATGGGAAATCTATCTTAAACTATTTGGGAGTCTGTTTATTTTAACCATTTCTTCTAACATTTTGAGTTAAAAAAGAAATTTTCTCGGTTTCATCAATTAAAATAACTTAAACAGACTCCTAAATAGTTTAAGATAGATTTCCCATGAAATAACTGTGCCAAGCTTCGATTATTCTTTTTTTATTTTAACCATTTCTTCGAACATTTTGAGTTAAAAAAGGTAATTTTCTCGGTTTCATCAATTACAATAACTTAAACAGACTCCTGAATAGTTTAAGAAAGATTTCCCATGAAATAATAGTGCCAAGCTTAGATTATTTTAACCATTTCTTCTAACATTTTGAGTTAAAAAAAGTAATTTTCTCCGTTTCATCAATTAAAATAACTTAAACAGACTCCTAAATAGTTTAAGATAGATTTCCCATGAAATAATTGTGCCAAGCTTAGATTATTTTAACCATTTCTTCTAACATTTTGAGTTAAAAAAAGTAATTTTCTCCGTTTCATCAATTAAAATAACTTAAACAGACTCCTAAATAGTTTAAGATAGATTTCCCATGAAATAATTGTGCCAAGCTTAGATTATTTTAACCATTTCTTCTAACATTTTGAGTTAAAAAAAGTAATTTCCTCGGTTTCATCAATTAAAATAACTTAAAAAAAATAATCTAAGCTTGGCACAATTATTTCATGGGAAATCTATCTTAAACTATTTGGGAGTCTGTTTATTTTAACCATTTCTTCTAACATTTTGAGTTAAAAAAGAAATTTTCTCGGTTTCATCAATTAAAATAACTTAAACAGACTCCTAAATAGTTTAAGATAGATTTCCCATGAAATAACTGTGCCAAGCTTCGATTATTCTTTTTTTATTTTAACCATTTCTTCGAACATTTTGAGTTAAAAAAGGTAATTTTCTCGGTTTCATCAATTACAATAACTTAAACAGACTCCTGAATAGTTTAAGAAAGATTTCCCATGAAATAATTGTGCCAAGCTTAGATTATTTTAACCATTTCTTCTAACATTTTGAGTTAAAAAAAGTAATTTTCTCCGTTTCATCAATTAAAATAACTTAAACAGACTCCTAAATAGTTTAAGATAGATTTCCCATGAAATAATTGTGCCAAGCTTAGATTATTTTAACCATTTCTTCTAACATTTTGAGTTAAAAAAAGTAATTTTCTCCGTTTCATCAATTAAAATAACTTAAACAGACTCCTAAATAGTTTAAGATAGATTTCCCATGAAATAATTGTGCCAAGCTTAGATTATTTTAACCATTTCTTCTAACATTTTGAGTTAAAAAAAGTAATTTCCTCGGTTTCATCAATTAAAATAACTTAAAAAAAATAATCTAAGCTTGGCACAATTATTTCATGGGAAATCTATCTTAAACTATTTGGGAGTCTGTTTATTTTAACCATTTCTTCTAACATTTTGAGTTAAAAAAGAAATTTTCTCGGTTTCATCAATTAAAATAACTTAAACAGACTCCTAAATAGTTTAAGATAGATTTCCCATGAAATAACTGTGCCAAGCTTCGATTATTTTTTTTTTATTTTAACCATTTCTTCGAACATTTTGAGTTAAAAAAGGTAATTTTCTCGGTTTCATCAATTACAATAACTTAAACAGACTCCTGAATAGTTTAAGAAAGATTTCCCATGAAATAATTGTGCCAAGCTTAGATTATTTTAACCATTTCTTCTAACATTTTGAGTTAAAAAAAGTAATTTTCTCCGTTTCATCAATTAAAATAACTTAAACAGACTCCTAAATAGTTTAAGATAGATTTCCCATGAAATAATTGTGCCAAGCTTAGATTATTTTAACCATTTCTTCTAACATTTTGAGTTAAAAAAAGTAATTTCCTCGGTTTCATCAATTAAAATAACTTAAAAAAAATAATCTAAGCTTGGCACAATTATTTCATGGGAAATCTATCTTAAACTATTTGGGAGTCTGTTTATTTTAACCATTTCTTCTAACATTTTGAGTTAAAAAAGAAATTTTCTCGGTTTCATCAATTAAAATAACTTAAACAGACTCCTAAATAGTTTAAGATAGATTTCCCATGAAATAACTGTGCCAAGCTTCGATTATTCTTTTTTTATTTTAACCATTTCTTCGAACATTTTGAGTTAAAAAAGGTAATTTTCTCGGTTTCATCAATTACAATAACTTAAACAGACTCCTGAATAGTTTAAGAAAGATTTCCCATGAAATAATAGTGCCAAGCTTAGATTATTTTAACCATTTCTTCTAACATTTTGAGTTAAAAAAAGTAATTTTCTCCGTTTCATCAATTAAAATAACTTAAACAGACTCCTAAATAGTTTAAGATAGATTTCCCATGAAATAATTGTGCCAAGCTTAGATTATTTTAACCATTTCTTCTAACATTTTGAGTTAAAAAAAGTAATTTTCTCCGTTTCATCAATTAAAATAACTTAAACAGACTCCTAAATAGTTTAAGATAGATTTCCCATGAAATAATTGTGCCAAGCTTAGATTATTTTAACCATTTCTTCTAACATTTTGAGTTAAAAAAAGTAATTTCCTCGGTTTCATCAATTAAAATAACTTAAAAAAAATAATCTAAGCTTGGCACAATTATTTCATGGGAAATCTATCTTAAACTATTTGGGAGTCTGTTTATTTTAACCATTTCTTCTAACATTTTGAGTTAAAAAAGAAATTTTCTCGGTTTCATCAATTAAAATAACTTAAACAGACTCCTAAATAGTTTAAGATAGATTTCCCATGAAATAACTGTGCCAAGCTTCGATTATTTTTTTTTTATTTTAACCATTTCTTCGAACATTTTGAGTTAAAAAAGGTAATTTTCTCGGTTTCATCAATTACAATAACTTAAACAGACTCCTGAATAGTTTAAGAAAGATTTCCCATGAAATAATTGTGCCAAGCTTAGATTATTTTAACCATTTCTTCTAACATTTTGAGTTAAAAAAAGTAATTTTCTCCGTTTCATCAATTAAAATAACTTAAACAGACTCCTAAATAGTTTAAGATAGATTTCCCATGAAATAATTGTGCCAAGCTTAGATTATTTTAACCATTTCTTCTAACATTTTGAGTTAAAAAAAGTAATTTCCTCGGTTTCATCAATTAAAATAACTTAAAAAAAATAATCTAAGCTTGGCACAATTATTTCATGGGAAATCTATCTTAAACTATTTGGGAGTCTGTTTATTTTAACCATTTCTTCTAACATTTTGAGTTAAAAAAGAAATTTTCTCGGTTTCATCAATTAAAATAACTTAAACAGACTCCTAAATAGTTTAAGATAGATTTCCCATGAAATAACTGTGCCAAGCTTCGATTATTTTTTTTTATTTTAACCATTTCTTCGAACATTTTGAGTTAAAAAAGGTAATTTTCTCGGTTTCATCAATTACAATAACTTAAACAGACTCCTGAATAGTTTAAGAAAGATTTCCCATGAAATAATTGTGCCAAGCTTAGATTATTTTAACCATTTCTTCTAACATTTTGAGTTAAAAAAAGTAATTTTCTCCGTTTCATCAATTAAAATAACTTAAACAGACTCCTAAATAGTTTAAGATAGATTTCCCATGAAATAATTGTGCCAAGCTTAGATTATTTTAACCATTTCTTCTAACATTTTGAGTTAAAAAAAGTAATTTCCTCGGTTTCATCAATTAAAATAACTTAAAAAAATAATCTAAGCTTGGCACAATTATTTCATGGGAAATCTATCTTAAACTATTTGGGAGTCTGTTTATTTTAACAATTTCTTCTAACATTTTGAGTTAAAAAAGAAATTTTCTCGGTTTCATCAATTAAAATAACTTAAACAGACTCCTAAATAGTTTAAGATAGATTTCCCATGAAATAACTGTGCCAAGCTTCGATTATTTTTTTTTTATTTTAACCATTTCTTCGAACATTTTGAGTTAAAAAAGGTAATTTTCTCGGTTTCATCAATTACAATAACTTAAACAGACTCCTGAATAGTTTAAGAAAGATTTCCCATGAAATAATTGTGCCAAGCTTAGATTATTTTAACCATTTCTTCTAACATTTTGAGTTAAAAAAAGTAATTTTTCTCGGTTTCATTTTAAATAATGAAACATCCCTTGCTTATATACTCTTTAAAGTGTTTTGTTGAATTTAATTTGTAAATGAATTCCGATTTTTATACCTTCTAAATTAATTTTTAAATATGAACAAAAAAAATCAAATTATATTACCATGAAAAAAAAATAATCTCAAACAATATCCGTATATAATTCTTTCATTTTTAGATACTTGAAGTAAAAACACATCCCAATAGTCTTGTTTAATTATAGACACTGTAACGTTCCCATGAAATAATTGTACCAAGCTTGGATTGCTTTTTTAATTTTATTTTTATCATTTCTTCTAACATTTTGACTTAAAAAAGGTAATTTTCTCGGTTTCATTTTAAATAATGGAACATTCCTTGCTTATATGCTCTTTAAAGTGTTTTGTTGAATTTAATTTGTAAATGAATTCCGACTTTTATATCTTCTAAATAAATTTTAAATATGAACAAAAAAAATCAAGTCATATTACCATGGAAAAAAATAATCTTAAACGATATCCATCAATAATTCTTTCATTTTTAGATACTTGAAGTAAAAACGCATCCCAATAGTCTTGTTTAATTATAGACACTGTAACATAGAAGTAACTTCAACTAAAATACATATTTGAAAACTCGTTTTTATTATCCTTTTCCTTTTGTTTGTTTGTATTACTTTTAATAAAAACTGACGAAAACAGTCATCGCTTTATGATGGATATTTTACGAGTTGGGAATATTAAACATAGACGTCATAAGTTTAATATCCTAGTTTACATAATTCGTTTTATCGTCTGTTTTCTCTTATCTAAATGAGAGCCCATTAGAATGGTGGAAACGTAACAAAAAAGCCTGTTTACGCTACATATACTCAAATTTTGTATGAAATGCTCTTATTTCTTTCATTCGTAAAGAAACCCACCGAGAATAAATATTTCACTTTAATTCCCATCTCATTTCTTTCAATATTTATATGCGGCTAAGTCGTTGAATTCAGTAACTTAAAAAAGTGAGCACACTTCTAAAAACAGTAAATTTTGAAGTTTAAAGTATAAATATTCTGGATATTTAATTTATTTCTCTTTTAAAAAATTGGATTTTGCTCTAAAAATAAACATTTTTATATCAGATAAAAATTTAATAAGAAATTAATAACTAAGAAATGACTTTACACCTTTTAGACGCATAAAATTATTTTTAGGTATTGCTTATTACAGGGATATAGTGAAATTTAAATATTCATGAAAGAGAAAAAATATATAACGAACAATAAGTCTCTGAGTTTGTTGAAATTATTTTACTCCATATCATAAGACTGCTGCTATCCGTATTTGGGTGGCACATGCACTTTTTCCAGAACAAAAATTTATTTTCACAAGAAAGTTACGAACAAAAATCAATTTTACAAAAGCTAAAAGTATATACACCGAAGAGCCATTAAATTATGACCACCCTGCTAATAACATACAGGGCCACCTTTAGCCCTCAAAACTGCTAGCACCCGCCGTGGCATTGATTCCACAAGGTGCTGATAGGTAGTCTGAGGTATCTGGTACCCAGCGCTCACTAACTGATCCTGCAATTCCCTCACATTGCGAGGGGATAGCGTGGCAGCACGAATTTGGTTTTCCAAGTAGGACCACAAATGCGCTATTGGATTAAGGTCAGGTGAATTTGGGGTCCAATACATGACTTGAAAGTCACTGGAATGTTCCTCGAACCAATCCATGACGATTAGACCCTTATGACATGGTGCATTATCCTGTTGGTAAACACCATCCCCCGCAGGAAAAAAAGTTGCCATGATGGGGTGAACATGGTCTGCAACTATGTTCAAGTAACTTACAGACGTCAGGGATTGTTCTATGAAGATTATGGGTCCTAATGTGCCCCATGAAAACATTGTTCCTGGGAGAGAAACCATGAAAACCTGGGCGAGCCCATTGTTATTGATCAGGGGCTTCGAACTTGCATGAGGCCGGGGGCCACAATTAGAAACACAAATCAAATGGCGGGCCGCAACATTATGAAAATGTTTTGTAGGACTCTTTTATGTTTGAAGGAACATTAAATATTACTGTCAGAGTTTTACCAAGTTGTATAAAACAAAAGTATTGAATTACAAATTAAAATAGGAAGTAGATTTTTAAAAATATTTAATTGTTATTAATAACATTTTTAAAAATATTAAATAAATAATAAAATTTCGGGCTACAATAACTTAATGTGCGCGTATGTATTAAACAATTAATGTGCAACAGATATCTAATTGTTAAGGAATTAAGACTTACATAGTAGCCCACAAAATATTCAACGAGAAAATTGAGGTTCGTCTGTTGCAACCACCAGAGAATAGATATTTGCAATTTAAATTTAAAATTTACAAACGTGTGTGAAAATATTTTTGTCCAAAATGAGTGGTTTCAAAAAGTTAAATCGGAGAATTTCTTGGAGAAAATTTCTGATACGCACATGCTAAGTTATATTCACAATATGCAAAAAAAAAAATAATAAAAAAGAGCAACATACACGCTTATTTTTGTCTTTGAATAATTATTTTCTTGAATGCAAAACCTGAAAAATAAATTTCTTTGCGCAGTTGGTACGTTAAATTTCACAGAAACGAAGAAATTAAGGTTTTTATTAACGAGAAAAGTATTTTAAACCCATCTAGATTTTTTACGAAAATTGTCCTAAACAAATGACTACTAATATATGGTTGCTACAATGGTTGCTTTGGGTTATAATGGTTGCTATATGGTTGCTAGTGCCGCGAACTAAAATATATTTTAGTTCGCGGGCCACAAAAAAGGCTTCGCGGGCCGGATACGGCCCCCGGACCGCCAGTTGGAAATCCCTGTTATAGATGGAGGGTGTTCATAATGTAATGGCTCTTCGGTGTATGCATTATATAAATTTCATGTGAGATCCTATCCAAATAATTTCCCTGAAATCTTAGTTTTAAAAGCATCATTATCGATGCAATATCATCGTTTCATGAACAGAACTTTTAATTGCATCATGCGCTCAAGAATTTAAAAAAAGAACTAATTCTCAAAATCCTCTTAAGATAAATTGCTGAACAAATAATGTTATCCTTATGTCTTATCTTTTTTCTACACAAGCAGCTAATTTATATTTAAAACTTGGAATGTTTCAGAAGAGAAACTGCTGAGAAAATTTTAGATCCCAAATTTCTGTGTGATTACCTCTTAGGCATTCTGGAATGGTTTGGCGATGCTTGGCGGGAAATATTTAAAGTTGAAACTGAACTTGTAACACGTCTAGAGTAAACAACAAAAATAAACCTTAAGTTCAAGACGAAGCTGAAAATAAATTTGCAGTTAAAAATTTAATTTCAGGTATTAAACAATTTTTCGAAAATTAATATGGAAATTAAGCAACTTTAAAAGATTTTTGTAATTTCTCGCAAAGACAAAGCTAACAATAATTATGCAATGCTCTGTGAAAAAAGTCTATATTGAGCTTTTAAATAAGGAGTTAAAAAATAGTAAAAATTTTAAACTTGGTTATTTAAATAATAATATTATCACTAAAAAAAAACTTGACTCTGCTTAAAACTTAGCTTTCTTAAAGAGGTAACATTTAAAATTAATACATTTATAAACAAAATTTTAAGCCCAAATTTCATGAAATTCCTATTAAATTAAGAACAATCACTTGTGAGTCCAATACTTATTTAAATAAACACCGGTCCATTTTCTCTAACTACTTTAACTAAATTATTAACAATATTAAGGGGGTTTGTCAGGAAATGTTAGCAATAATCAACATATTTTAGAATTTATTAAATAAAATAAAATTAATTCTATTGTGACTTTCGATTTCCAAGATCTGTTCAACAGCAGTCCCCTTTCGAAAATAACAGATTTCCTTTTGAGTTACTAATATGATTATAAAAATATACACCATTGCGATTTCGATTATTCGGAAATTGTAATCAATATTTTAATTTTTACTAATTATCCATATGATTAAAAACATGTTTTTGTGCAAATAGATGGCATACCACAAGGATCTAATTATTCATCTGTCTTAGCTAACTTATTTTTGCATTATTATGAAGAAAAAAATTATACTCTTCATATTAAATTTGTTTTTAGATTTATTGATGATTTAATTATCTTTAATTTTCAAAATTACACCATTTTGTTAATAAATATTTACCTGAAGGAATTAATCTTGCTTCATAATCATAACGATACTGCTAATTTAATTTTTTTTGCATTTGAATATTCAGAAAGAGGAAAATATCAGCTTTGCTCACTTATACGATAAAAGGAATGATTTTATTTTTAATATAAATAGACTAATTACATGGAATTATGTTTCGAAAAACATTTATTTGAATACTATTTTTAATCAAATAAATAGAATTAAAAGAATTTGTAGTAATGTTTATTTGTCAAAAAAAAAACAAATAAAACCTTCAAAAATGCGATAAAAGACAATGTATATATAAATAATGTAATAAAATTAAATTTATGTTAAATCATTGAGTTAGTTGAATGTTTTAATCATTTATAGATTTATTAAATAAATTTTTGTCAACTACATTTATATTTTTACCAGGTACAAATAGAATTTGGACAAATCTGCGACTGAAAATCTTCTAATATTGAAAAACAAATTCCAATCTAATTTTTCTCAAGAAATTATTTTTTCAATAAATGCTAATAATTTCTTAATCTTAAAATTGAAATTCTACTTTTTATTTCAAAATTGAAATTCTACTTTTTATTAATCATTTAAGTATCCTGTATAACATAATTAGTTTGCGCACATCCAGTTTATTGCCAATACAAGATAACTGTCACATCAAATGCGGTTCTGTACTACGATAAGAGCACGCCTTAAAATGCCTCCCACTATCCTCAATTTACTCTTTTATTTTCATATTTTAAGAATTTGTAATTTGTTACGATAATATTTTAAATCATTTTTACAAGATACCGGTAAGTAGAAAGGCATTTGAATTCGCTACTTGCTTCATATGTAACATTTTGTGTTTAATTCTGTATTTTCCTTTTCTGCTTGATATATTTATTTCAATTTTTTGGTGCATCTCATACCATTGTATTGATATAATTTGCTTTTACTATATTAATACAATATTAGAATGCACTCTTATTTGCGGATACAATGGAGTGAGCTGATATTGAGAATATATATTTTCCTCATTTTGTTTTTCCCGATTTTTTCGATATTGTTTAAATTCTTAAAAAAAATTAATCTTTTTAAAAAGAATTTAATTAATAATAATTTTGTTTTTCTCTTTAAAATTATATATTTTCCTTGTTTAATATTGAAGCTTTTAATTTAATTTATTTTGTGCTCTCCATGATCTTTAATTTATTTTGTGTTCTCCTCCTCCATTTATTTTGTGCTTATACGCAGAAAAACTTACTCTCTCCATTGGGTTATTTATATATATATATATATATATATATATATATATATATATATATATATATATATATATATATATATATATATATATATATATATATATATATATATATATATATATATATATATATATATATATATATATATATAGGTATGAAAATTATTAATTTTCAGCGTTACTTTCTTATCGTAACTGCAATTTTTAGAAAATAAGAAATATCTCATGATGACGCTTGTTTTATTTTTTCATATTGATCTTCAGTACGCTTGCTAAATATAATTATATAACATTGGATATAGATTTAGAAAAATTTTGTATTATCTATCTGGGTTTTTCCAAATTAGTCATATTTTTGTTAGTTCATTTAAGGTATTTTAGAGAACTCACTGAAATCCTACAAATTTTCAAATGTATATAAGAATTTTGTGATTGTTTATATATATATATGCACATTGATTTTTAAGGAAGACAAAGATTACATAAGTGCGTGATTTCTATCAATGTTTATTTCATGTTTATAGTTTTTAATGTCAAACTTATTACTTTTCTATAACTTTTGCTTTATGTAAAAATGAAAAGTGATCATTTTTTATGAAAATAAACGTTTTTATTTGCATTTTTATTTGTGAAAATAATGACGCGTCTCAAAAAAATATTTTTCCTTTTTTAAAAAAAAAATAATAATACAGTATTTATTAAGTTTTGATGGCATGTGGGTATAAGTTTTACTACAAAATGAAAGAAATAATTGCATTTGCTCGGAATATTGCAGCAACTGTGAGATTTTGACTAAAGTTTTTCCATGGTTTTAATTTTTAATTTGAAGGAACCACGGAATTTCTAATGAAAAAGTATATTTTCATGAAAATAATATTTTGTTTCATAATTAATTTGATGCATAGTTTACTGATTTAACTTCAATACAAAGAAACAGTGATGATTCTTATGCATTACTCTTTATTAGAGTATTCTAACAAAAAGTAAGCGTATTTATACTTGAAAAAATATTCTAATATTGTAAATTTTATTCTTCAACCAAATATTCAATACTATGTTTTATTTTTTTGCTCAAAAGAAATTTTCCTTTAAAAGACAAGACATGCTATCGATTTCCTTTTGCGGTCCTCAAGTTGCTTGAATCCCAGTACATTTGCTATACACTGTATTTTTAACTTGATCTGAATTTTAAAAGTAAGGATATATATAGACTTATTGTTTGAAAGTCCCAGTATTTTAAAATAATACTTTGCGCAATATTTTGATTTAATTTCTTAAATAAAAGTAATTTAAAAACTATGAAATGTTTTATTACTCATTAAAAAGTTTCTTGCTAAATTAAGAAAAATTCAGCTGAAGTAGTTCACAATCACTCCCTTAGTAACACAGTGTAAAACGTGATGATAAGCATAGTGACGGCAAATTACTTAGTCAAAGTTCAAAACCAAATAATTTTGTCTTTCTCTAAAATTTTAATCAACAACAAGCTTGAGTCAAACTTGAGTAAGAAAATGAGTTGCATTATGAAAACCAAAGATCTGTTTTTCTTGTTTATATTTGCAAGGGAAGAGAAAATATTTATTTTATACCAGTGACTAAACAGACTGTTTAAGCAATTCATATGTATTTAGTCATTTTCTGTAATAAAAAAAACTATTATGAAGAAAATTGTGCACAACAACAATTGCGACAATTGTGCAACAGTGGGTAGCCTAAAAAACAGAAAATCGCCAAGTACAGATTTAAACAAAATCTTACTGTTTCGATGCGGTATTTTGCCAAAGAGGTACAGATCAATCTATAAACCGCTTTTTTGATTGCAAAAAAGGAATCTTTGACTTTCCCCCAACAGAAAGAAACCAGATCAAAAGCTAAAAGCCGAAAACTAATGACTTAGACTTTCAGATTTTAAAGAACTTTTTCAGGGACCGTGGGTGATCGATGGTAGAAATTAGTTTTTTTTACAGATGAGAAAGCTTTCTCGATTGAACAAGTTTACAATACTATAAGGGCAAAGTTTAGTCAGCTAAAGCCCCTGAACTATTATACGTTATAGTGTCATTTAATCCTTAATGGTTGCGAGTGAAATATGTTTCAGAGGGAAAACACAACTTGTATCGGACGAAAATTAATCAACAGATATATCACTAACTTCCTTCCTTGAGTGCTTACTTGGTCAAAATTTTTTTAAGGAAACAGAAAAAAAGGACCATTATTCTGAACAGGCATACGATGTTAAAGGCACTCGGCAGTGGTGTAAGGTGCAATTTCATTGACTTTCTTACACCAAAAAAATGACAATATTATTCCTGAGACGAATTTTTCCTATCGATACATTTAAGGGACTTAAGTTAGATCTAATCATGAGAATTTGGCATCCCTAGAAACATTTCTTGTCCCAGGAATGAGGCAAAATATAAATAGGCTGCTTGTGACTCAAAAAAATGTGGGAGTCTTTTACAGTTTTGCACTGAGGCAAAAAGTGGTCACTTTCAAAATTTGTAAATACGTTACAAGAAAATGTTTTCATATTTATTTGACTTTTTGGTTGTGATATTTTAATAAGTGATACAGTGATAGTGTATTATATGTGTTCAAGTTACCTCTCATCATCATGTACTTTTATTCAATTGGTAATCACTTTCCCCTTATAGTCTAGTAAATAAAACAGAATTACGCATAAAATTATATTTCAAAGTGAAAAACATTCTCGTATATAAAATGAAATTAAATGTAAAGTTATGCTAAACTGTAAAAATAAATATTTGACAAATCAGTAAGAAACCAGCTTATATTTTACATTGCAGTGAAATTGAAACAAACAAAAATGAGTGCAATCTTATCAGACACATGGCTTTTACCACGAATAGTCAAACAAATATATAAAAAATGACTTAATTTTTTTATACCGACTGTACGACAATCGCGGATTGAAAATGCATTGATTTCTGATTTATTGAAATGTATATGAATCTGGAAGTATTTAGATAACTCTCTTAAAAATTAGAAATTTAGCACATTTAGAAGAAATGTTAATTTTAAGGGTATTAAGGTTGATCACACCCAGCACGCTATCGCTTGTCAGCCTCTGGTAAAGCTTCTTATAGTCCTTTTTCATACTTTTGCTACACGAGCTAGTTTAGCTCGCTTACTAGATTCTAAAATATATCAGTCAACTATACTCTCAGAAATAAAACTCATAAAACTCTCACTTTTGACAATTCAGCTATTCTTGAGCAAAATTTTGCTAATTATGAGAATTATTTCATCACGAAATCACGTGATTTGTGATGATATGGGAACTCTCAAATGTATGACGATAATGTTTCCTCAACTCGAAACCTCATCTTAGTGCTTTGTGGGAGATTGTCAAGTAGAATAACGAAATTAAGATGAAGACTAGTTTATCGAAAATAAAGTGGCGAATTAGGTCGACCGGCTGCATGGTTGTCAAGGAGTTGGCCTCGTAACAGCAAGATCCTGGGCTCATATCCCGTTTTGGGCATGGGTCTAATTTATTTCTCTGTTTTTTTTTTGCCTCTCCTGTGTTATTACATTGACCCAAATACATGGTGTGCACTATAAAGTAATTTTAGAATAATTAGATACATTAGACAGTCATTTTTTCTGGAGAAAAAAAAATAGAACGACGAAATATTTCCTTACTGTTGACAAAATTTGTTTCCTCAAATAGGTGACGATAGTAATTTCGTCACTTAGACAAAACTTTTGCTTGGAGTATATATAAAGAAATGTTTCGGTCAAAAAGGACGAAAGTTTCGTGAAATTTGAGTATCCATTTTTTACAATGCAGTCTTGTTTATGTAGGATGCTTGTTCATGGGCCGAAACTGTCTGATCAAGGCTAAACTGAATCAATAACTTAAATGTTGCATATTAGGCTGACTCATTATTATACTCAAATGATCTGTCACAAAAACAATATTGCATGTGCCATGTTGGCAAAACCATATATGTAAATAATAATTTAAGATGTCTTTTATGCTTATCAATACTTCTGGTTATATTAGGAAAAAGCTAATTTATTAAATACTTTAAAAAATTAAATATAAAAAGTAAAAGAAGGATTTAAAACCTATTAAGTTACCGAACTGAACTTATTAACGAACCAAACTTATTAAGTTACCGGAAAAAAAAGTAATACCAAATTCAGATCTCGATCTGATCCTGACCCGATAGTAATTTAGATCATAAGGCTTTTCTCAATTATAAATATTTTGTTCATGCTTATCATTTACTGCAACCACATTGTAGGTATCGGAAATTAAAATTTAGTACAATATATTAAACATGTGATTTTATTCTGGTTTATTAATAAATACATAAGAAAATAAAAACTTTACAACAATGATTAACATATACTTTTTTCAGTCATTTGCACATTTTTTTACAATCAAATGTAACAGTTGAAGTTGGAGAAAACTTCATATTTATTTTAATAAATTTAAAAACTCCTATTGCAAATTTTGAAAAATGTATTACGTTTATAAATCAAAGGAGAGTATGCATATTTCAATCATCTAATTTTTAAATGAAAGATAATAGTTACAATTCTACAGTTTTAAGTTGGTAAATTTTCTTTAAATATTATTACTTTTGTTACGAGAATTATTCCTTACTTCCTCCGACTTCATTCATTAAGTTATTACTCCGTGACGTATTAAATTACATTTAAGAGTTATTTATTTACTTATTTTAGAAGCGGGAAGAAACAAATGAAAAAAATTTTTGGTGGTTACGCTAGACATTTAGTAATTTACATAAACATTTTCAAAGTCAAGGCAACTTTTTTCATAGGTCAACTGCAAATATGTTTAATGTTTTATCTTAATCGAAGCAATGAAGTTTAACTGATAAATAAAGGTAAAAATAAATAAGACTTTCCTTTATTATTACTAAAAATTCTAATAATTTTGATTGACTTCTGAGATAAAAGCAAAATATTCCTAACGCGTTTGTATAAAACTTCTCCTTGGAAAGATGCTAACAGAAAAATTATAACATTTATCGTTATTCCTCAATACCCTGCAGCCACCACGTCGAAAATCATTTCGTCTTGCAGAAAATAAAGTTGAAGTTGAAAAAAAGGTCGGGAAAATGCTGTAAATGCCACTGTAAGCACTTTCTCCTGTTGTTAAACAAGGAAGAACTGGTAACAGAACAGGTTACAGGTGTGTGTTTATTCTGGAAATTGATGAGCAATTTTTAATGCTACAAAGCGATTTCTAGTAAATTTATGCTAGATGTTTTACAATGCATATTAAAATTGCTGCATGGAATTTATATTTCATATAAATATTAAGCTCAATAAAAAGAATTCGTATTAAATAACTGTAAGATTATTATGTGAATTTAAAAATAGTTGCATGATGCATAAAAAAATTTTTATTAAAAAATACTTAGGGCTTAACCCTGCACTCTAAGCTCACCAACCCCTCATAAACGTCTTTCGCACTTTCGGAT
Source organism: Parasteatoda tepidariorum (assembly GCF_982258835.1). Lineage (NCBI taxonomy): Eukaryota > Metazoa > Arthropoda > Arachnida > Araneae > Theridiidae > Parasteatoda > Parasteatoda tepidariorum. The sequence goes on from NC_141761.1 coordinate 23,610,433, forward strand.
TGTTTGGATCTCGCTCATTGGATGATTGTCTATTTTAGTCTAGCTTTTATGTAAGTTGATACTCATTTAAAATGAAGTTCTATAAAATATGCCACAAAATACATCCTGTGAAACCTTTGCTTTCTAATCATGTCATTCAATTTAGATGCAAAATGATTTTATGCAAGCAAAATGATACATTTCAGCATTTAGAGGAGCAACATATACTTTATTTTTACATGTGCTCACGATCTCTCAATTTCAACACAAACTCATAATGTATTTTAATTTAACATAAAATATGTATTTTAATATAGCTCTTTTATTTTAATATAAAATCACAATGACCCAAATCAGAAAAGTATAATATTTTATTGAAATACTTTTTGCAAAAGAAAATATTTCCCATTTAAAACTTTTGTTCATATTGCTCTAAGTAATTATTCAATACCTGCTTAAACTTAGTACCCTATTTAAATGACAAAAAATATAGCATAGTTTGTATTTAAATATAAACTGCTCCCTGTTAATCTTTTCATTTCTTCCCAACACAAAGCTAGCTTTTTAAGCTTTTTGTTGTAAGAAAAAGAAAACATTTAGAAATTAGCATTTGCGTTTAAGCGTTTATATTTATAACTGCTTACTCGCTTAATCCTTCAGTTCTCTGTTGCCAGAGCTAAAAAAAATGATCATCTTTATTAGTCACCGATTATGAGACGTAACTTGCTTTCATTGTATTACATCTTTTATATTGTATTCTACAAATTCAATTAATTGAAATTTTTAATTGAATTATATAACACTACTTGTTGATATTTTTCTTCAACAGGAAAAAAAGATCAATTTTTAATAGATAATCTAAAAAAAAAAGTAAACAATTATGTGATGAAAGTTAAAGGATTTTATACTACGAAACTTTGTCATTACTGCATTATTACAGATTGTCTTATGGATAGTTTTAATTCGAAGTTTTTATGCAAAATTAGTCAATGTTTTTTCTTTTTATTTCCTGTCCAGTATTTGCACACGGATAAATTAACAAAGCAAAGCACCACAATTTCTCAAATAAAAAAGACAGAATTTCTCTCAGTTTTTTAATCAAATGCACCACATATTGAACTTATTGTTACGAAACTGTTCGCAAGATGGCGCAATTCCCCTTTCGACTTCCATTTTCCTTCGCCAAGCAGTTTTTCCCTATTATTGAAATCCCTTCAATGTACGGCAGAAAAGAGAAAAAGAAGAAAAAAAATTTACCCTCGTTAACTGTATACTAGCTTCCTTATATCAAAAGCATGCGCTTATTTTAACTTACGTATATAACGGGTTTTTATTCTTACTGTATAGAAAAATTAAATATAGAATTAACTGTTGGTTTCTGCTCTTGTGCAGATTTTCTTTTATTAAATCATCAGGGATTTCGCCTTACATAAAGTTAAAAAAAATATTTTTATAAATTTCCTTCTTAATGAGTAGATTTTTAAGTGGTTTCGTTATGTTAAAAGCATTTCGTGCTTAGTTATTTATTTATTTCTGAAATGAATAAACGGAATCAATTTAGAAAAATATCTCCAAAGAGGCTAGCTCTAACAAATATTCGCATTGTAGGATAAAATAGTTAACTGAAATGAATAATTTAAATTAAATAATTCGAATCAAGGTGATTATTGCTCTTCAACTACATATCAAGACATCATAGACTCATATTGCTATATATTAAAAACAAAGATAATATCGTTGGAATAGAGCAACGTTTTTATAATAAAAAGAGAAGTTAGTGCTCCTGTGGATCTGTAAGTATCTCTTTTTAATCCAGAACCGTTCGTTCAGGGTCATTGAAACTAGAATGGAGGTTGAAAAGTGCCGTTTTAGCCCCCAATAGTAAAATAATTGTTCGAAAAATTTAGCGAATCGATTCTGAAGTGGTGTTAGCAACACGAATTTTTCACGCTAGTCATAATACGCTGGTCACGTTAGTTCTAAATGATTTAAAAAATGATATTAGTGATGACTTCAAAAAGAACTCACAGCTTTGTTCGAGCAAAATGGAAATTTTTTGCACATTATTTAAGTGATTAATTACTTTTAATTCGCTACATGAAGTCGTAATGATTTTGAACGACAATGGCAAAAAAACCACCTCTCCTTATAGCAAAAACTTGAAAGGGTAAAAAATGGTTAAAAATAATTTCAAAATATAAAGATTTATTTATTTAGTTTAAAATACTGCTCAAAATTTTAAGTTGAAACATTCTTATTCATAGTTTAGTAGAGTCTGACTTTCTTAAAATTTAACGTTGAAACCGAAGTTCGGACGAGTCTCGATTTCATTTTCAGAAATTAAATTTTTTTTATTTATTTATTTTGTTTTTGCTCTTTTACTTACGAAACGATTTTTTTTTTCTCTAAAGATATAGAAAATATTTCCCTCTAGTATTTTTTTAATATTTTTTAAACTTTAGTTTTCTTGATATGAAATAAAGTCAATTTCATTTTTAATATAAGAAATTGTGCAGTTTCTGACATTTTAGTCTGGTGGCGAAGCTACCTTCTCACTTTATATTACAAAACTAACGATATCTTAGTATCAAACTGTGTTTGTCAACATATTGTAAAGCTTATATACCGATTTCAAATTCTCTTTCACTTTATATATATATATATATATATATATATATATATATGTATATATATATATATATATATATATATATATATATATATATATATATATATATATATATATATATATATATATATATATATATATATATATATATAGCATGATTTATGAACGACGGACTCTATCTATGTATGTCGGTTTTGTCTTATAATCAGTCACCCTATTAAAGGAGGAAAACCATTAAAAGGGTACATTCTTAGTTTACGTTTGTATGTTAAGCTTCAGAAATATTACCTATTTAAATAATTTTTTCAATGAATTTACAACTTAAATATTTTTTTTTTACTGCTTTTAGTAATTTCTTTTCCTATTATGGTTTTTTTCTTTAAATTTTCGAAGTATTATTGTTGTTTTCATAGATGGCAGCACTGATATGTTATTTGCTTTATACACAATTTTTACCAATTATTTTATACAAAAAAGCTAAAAGCACATAAATTATATATTTTCTTCTTAGCAGTTGTTAAGTGTTAGGTTAGTATAGGTAGGTTAGTATACCAAAATTATAAAAAGAAATTTTAAAATTTTATTTCATATGGGTAAATATTTTTTCCATCCCTTCTTTCATTTCAAGCTTATTTGCCACTACAATTTTTTTTAAATGTTTTAGTGGCATTACAAAGAATGATTTTTATCTAATGATATTCATTTTGAAATGCTTCTATCACTGTCATAAAAGAATTCGCCCTGAAGAGAGCTTTACGTTTTCCCATCATTATCTTTATTATTTTTTAAATTATATTACGTTTTTATATACAAATATACAGAGAGAGATTGATTGATTGATTACTTAGCATTCTTTCCTTACGAAAATTTGCCATAGGTGTGTCATAAAAATACAATGGGATATTCCTATCCTATGGGGTTTTGCCTACTGTAAAATATTGCCATAAACCAGTCTTTCTCAAAGTGGGAGATAACGCCCCCTTGGGGGCGTTTGAAACTTAGAGGGGGGCGTTAAGGGGGCCCAGAAAAAATGGGGGGCGTTGATGTGGGTTAGGGGGGCGATGTATAATTTGTAATTTCATTTACTTTATATAGTATTTTAAATTTCACTAAAATTAAAACCCTTCTACTACACAATAACGAATAATTAGTTTATATTTCTACCCTGTATGATGTTATAAAAACTTAAAATACTTAACATAGATTTCGTAGGATAGCCCGCACACCATACGCAATCAAGTTGTAACAAGTTTCTGCGGATAGATAAAGGAACATGATCGATGATAGTTAAAAAATTAGAGCAATTTTACCTTAATTACATTGCACCAGAACGAAGCGATGAAGCCTTCAAGACTTCAAGATCATTTGAAGAAAATGCATCCGGATAAGAAGGATAAAAATGTAGCCTATTTTCAAGATCTGGAAAAGAAGCATAATGCTCAGCCAAGTGTATCGAAACTTTTTTCGATGGCTGCTAAGCAAGACTATGACGGACTTCGAGCTTCATACAATATCTCTCTGTTAATTGCTGAAACAGGTAAACCACACACCATCGGAGAAACGTTAATTTTGCCGGCGATAAAAGAAGTTATAACTACTGTGTTCCATAAACCGGCGGCAGATATAATTCGAAAAATTCCTTTGAGTGATAGTTCTGTCCAAAGACGAACTGATGAAATGGCTGAAAACATTGAAAAGTCATTGTGCAATCATCTGAAGACTAGTAAATTTTCAATTCAGTTGGATGAGTACACTTTACCAACTAATGAAGCATTGTTGTTGGCTTACGTGAGATTTATTAAAGATGAAAAAATATGTCAAGAACTTTTATTTACTAGAAATTTATAGACAGACACGAAAGGAGAAACCGTATTTAAAACACTGGAAAAGTTTTGTGATGAAAAAGGAATTCCGTTGAAGAATATTATATCAGCTGCTACAGATGATGCTCCAGCTATGACGGGGTGTGAAAAGGCTTCATATCGCACTTAAAAAAGAAAATTCCTGATGTGCTTACTGTACATTGCGTTATACATCGACAGCATTTAGTTGCTAGAAATTTAAGTGAACGACTATTTCAATCATTGCAACATGTCATAAGAGCAGTCAATAAAATCCGAAACAAAATTTTAAATGACAAATTATTTAATCAGCTTTGTGTTGATAATGATGAAGATTTCAACAGATTGATCTTTCACAGAGAAGTGCGTTGGCCATCAAAAGGAAATTGTCTGACTCGCTTTTACAATCTGTTTGACTCTGTCATAGAGTTCTTGGAAAAAGAAGACACAGAATTGCGCGAAGACCTCATCACATCAAAGAATGATATCGCATACCTACCAGACTTTTATACATTGCTTAATGATATGAATCTCCAACTTTAAGGCGATGACTTGAACGTTATAAAAACAAAAAATGTCGTCTCTGCTTTCGTAGCCAAGCTGCTCTTACGCAAAAAGAATATCGGCAGACGTGAGTTCCATAATTTTTCCAATTTATCAGTATCCTGCAACAACGACGACTTGCTCGTCTACTGCCAACATTTGGAAAATCTTCACAGTGATTTTATTGAAAGATTCCAGGAAATTTTGAAATTGGAAATTCCAGACTGGGTGTTAGATCCTTTTTCAAATGTCAACATAGCAATATCACCCCAGTTGGAAGAAGAACTTATAGAACTGACAGGAAATAAAAATAAAATACAAAAATGGCTACCAACAATTTTGGCTACAAAAGTCAATTCCGTAGTTGTACCCTGGATTGTGGTCTATCGTTGAACGATTTTTGATAGCATTCCCATCGTCATATTTGTGTGAACGTGGATTTAGCGCTGTGACAACGCTGCTTACTAAAAGGAGAAATAATTTGCAAGTTACCAAACGCGGCGACTTACGACTGTTTTTGAGTAAAATCGAGCCTGATATCAACAAACTTATTAAATATCATCAAATTCATCCATCTCATTAGATTAGTATAAAAACGAAAACTGATTACATATTTGTATTGTTTCTTTTGTTTTGATTTAAATATATTATTAATATTATAAAGTTGGGTTTTACTTGCTCTCACTGGTAAAAATTTCTAGTTTAGAATGTAAGTTTAAACATCAGAACCGACTAATAAACTAAATTAATTAAAGTAATGAAATTGTGGTTTTTAAGTTTTAGGGGTGTATAAAAAATGGGGGGTGCTAAAAAATAATTGGTTTTCAAAAGGGGCGGTAAAAGAAATAAGTTTGATAATCATTGCCATAAACGTATGAAAAGTTTTGTTATAAGCGTATAGCAAATTACCATGCGCATATGGTAAATTTTCGCTTTTCATACATAGGAAAAACGCATGGTAAAATTTTACCATAGGTAAAACCACATTGGGGCTGTGATGCCACAATAGGCATTACATATTTCCTAGCCTTTAAAATTTCCTGAATTTCTTAAACTTATTTTTCTAATAATTCTTAATCTAATTATAATTGAATTAAATCAATTGGTTAATTTTAATTAAAATTTATAAAAGGCAAGCATAAAATAGTTTATTCTTTTCTTATCAATCATTGTAAAGGCTAACTTTTTATTTCAATACTAATGTAGACTAATCGAAATATTTGAAAAATACCCTGGAGCTCGAGAATCGCCTAATCGAAAACAAAAATCTATTTATAACTCGCTATTCTTCAATTTCTTACCACAAATATGTTTCAGTTACTTGGTTATGCTAATTCTCACAGTCTTGGTAGCGATTCTCGAGCGCCAGGGTATTTTTCAAACTTAACAATTGTTCCTCATTGGGAACAATTCAATTGCTCTTTAATTTGACTTTTGATTGGGCACTTCATAGGTGATTTGTCTCCCATGGCTTACCCTTATTAATATTATTATGCGAAATTTATTATTTAACTTAGAAGATCTTATTATGGATATAATAATAATTTGTATCTCGAGATCTACAAATATTTAACAAAAGTTTTATAATTATGATCCAGTTTCCTCCTTCAACTGTTATTTTCATCACAATCTTCAATTAGTCAATTATACCATACATCTCCAACCACACCTAATTTCCTCTCAATAGGGATATCCTTTTGCACAATTTTTACATCAAAAAGCTTTTACAGAAAATTTTGGTGTGCTATAGCATTTGAAAAATTTTTTCTATTTGTTATAGAAAAATAAAATACATGAAATTTCATATATGAATATTGGAATGAAATTTCATATGAAAGTTTATTTTACTACTATATATGCGAAAATTTATACGTAGTCAATAATAAACAAGGGTCATTGAATTAAAGTGAGCTTTTGTTGCTTTTAACAAGAAAGATTATGCTACAAGAATAATTATAATATGAGAAATTAAGCTGAGAGATTAAGTTATTATAGATATGAGGAAAGAAAATAAATATGTAAGATGGCAAAGAACCCTTGCCGGACAGTACCAGGGTAATTTAAATCTTTCAGACCAAATTGAATAAGATTATAATATGAATAATGAAAAAAGAATGGAATGGACATATTGATTTGGTGGTTCTGTAGTATTCATTATTCTAAAATCAATCACATGATCAAATATTGAGCAGAGTATTGTTGAAAGGCACAAAATCTAACATTTGATGTTTGCGAAATTTACATAACATTATTGTAAGAGCGAGAGCTAATTTGGTTCTAAATTATCTAGTTATTTATAAAATAGATAAAGTTTGAAGAAAATTAGTAAACTTTTATCGAAACTAGTAGGAAAATTGATTAATCTCTCGAAATTTAAAAATCGATTGGGTCAGAAATTTGAGAAAAAAAATAAATAACTAAGTACAGGAATAAAATAAAATAAGCAATTCTAAGTCTCTTTGTCCAAACCATACTCCTGTGAGTTAACGGCGTCACGTGCTTGCCCTGCCGTCGAATTATCGGCAGTGGAAATTTTAAGTTGAAATGTTATTTTTCATTGAAATAATCGCAAATAGTTTAAAATAACTAAAAATTTCTATAAATAGGGCGAACTTTATTGAAAAGTACTATTTTTGGTGGATTGATTCAACTAACTCAAAATTTATCTGGACCGGAGTTGCTGTAAAATACACCAATTTCTTTCAGTAAAATATGTCCGCTCTCTTATATGAATGACACACGCTGTTTGTTTCGAAATGAATGCATGTTTGTTTCCATTAATGCATGTTTGTTTCCATTAGTCTGCCATATGGATATGGCACTTCTTTTAAACAGATCATATCGATGCTGTCCCACCATATGAATATCATATAACTTTCTATGTTGACCAATAAGCGTATGGGGTCTTACCATATAAATGACCCTTCCCTTTTGATGCTTGTATTAATGTATCTTTTAACTACACTATTAATATCAAGCAACATATTAAATATTTATTAAAATCGGAATTAATGTGCATTATATTTTAAATTTAGTTACAAATTCTTAAATATATGTTTCATTAATTTTTTTTAAAAATTTAAATTGCTCAAATGAATGTCTAAAGTTTGCTAAAATAATAATTTGCAATGCTGAAAAATGTATTTCTGTAAAAACAAAAACTTTTCTTTTCAAATTGAATGACCATTTACTGTAAGACCAAGTAAAATCTTCCTGGAAATATTTTATTTAAACAAATATTTTTATAGAAACCCATAAATGGAATTGAGGCTCAAAATAAAAACCCTCAAAAGCTATTATTTTGTTAGTATTTTGGTAATGCATTTGAAAACTTTTGAGTCAGCACTTTTGTTTCAAAGAACAAAGATTGAATTCCCATCTTTTATTCATCTTTCTTACACAGAAGAATCGGAGTGCAAAAACCATTGATCAAACCACTTTATTGTTTATGTTTTTATTATTATGAAGGAGTTTTCTGAAGAAAAAAACCAATATCAAAGAAAACAACAACAAAAAAACATTTTATAGCTCAAAATATTTTATAATGTGCTTATAAAAATATTTTTATAATACAGTACATGCAGATTTTGTAATTTAATTTTCCAGTAAAAGCAAAAAATTTTTTCTTCTTTATCATGCAAATTATTGAACTAAACATGGGTTTTTTAATATATTCTTAGTACTTTTATGGAGTCGGAATAAAAATATGAACCGCGCAGTTGCAGCCGTAGTGCTCTTCTATGATGATTTTGTTGTATTATGAAACTACCTGAATACAAGTTCTTTCTATGAAGTGAAAAAAAGTAAATAATAAATAAATTGGTGTTAATGAACACTATAAAGTCATGCACAAAACTGACACAATTCAATACCAAAAAAATTCCACTTTCTTTATTAGTCCTTCCTGGTGACTTTATGTAATCAGATTAAGCAGAACATGTTTTTAGAAGTACATCATCTCAGAATATAAATTGCATTCATTACCACTTGACATAATGCTTTTGCTCGAGGTCAACTCCCAATAATTAAAGATTACATTATCAACAATTTGTTTTGGTATATATGTCTTGTGGTGGGCCTTAAAAACCTAACCTTTACCACTGTACATAACACGTAGCATGGTACCAATTTTACTATACTTAATACCTATCAAAAATTTTATTAAAATTATAGCTGTGGCACATTTTATTAAAATTAATTAAGAACAATTGGTGTACATTTTATTAAAATTACTTAAGCACAATTGATAAATGTATTTTCTGTTTTCTCAGGGGAAAAAGTATTTTTTGTATATTAATTTAGCTTTTTTCTACAAAACTTATTTTATTAAACATTTATTGTACATTTTGTTAAAATTAATTAAGCGCAATTGATAAATGTATCTTCTATTTTCTCAGGGGAAAAAATATCTTTTGTATATTAATTTAGCATTTTTTTACAAAACTTTTTTTTTTATTTCAATTTGAACACAGTACCAAAATTAGAGAAGCATCATTGGCGTATTTTTGAATGGAATTTTACAACTATAGAAATTCTTTGAAATTCTTATTTGCTTCCTAAGTTTTATAGAACATTTTTTTTAAATTTCTTATTTATTATGTAATTTTTCAAGTAATCTGATAATTTAATTATCTAACTGCGAAAAAATATTAACTAGTATATTTTAGATACAGTTTGTTGCATTTAACTACAAATAAAGAAATCATATTCGAATTTGTTATGTAATTTTTTTAAGTTTCCTGATAATTCAGTTACACTTGATTTCAAATCAAAAAATCTAACTTGGATGGATTTTATAATTTATTTACTTCATGAAAGTGAATATTATAGAGCAAGACATGAAGAAATAAAACTGTATTAACACACACGCACACACACACACACACACACACACACACATACACACACACACACACACATATATATATATATATATATATATATATATATATATATATATATATATATATATATATATATATATATATATATATAACTGATTTCGCTACTCGCTTTATAGTCTCTTTTTACACTGTTTTTTATTTTTATTTTATTTTATTTTCTGATTTTACATGTTATTTTTACTTATTTTTACTTTTTGTGTTCTATTTTATTTGTGTGGTGTGGCTAAATCAAAAAGGGGGGTGACTAACATTAAGTCAAATTAAGATTAAATAAAATTTAGATACAAATTATGTAAAGGCCGAAAATGTATAAGTGGTATACAGTGGAAGTGGGTGCAAATATTAAGGTAAGCGCAACAAAGGAGCATGCTGAAAAAAAAAAGGAAGAGAAAACAACTTATACCGTAAAATTACTCACCAGACTCATAGTTAATGATGCAGGAAATCATAGTTTATTTGTAAAATAACATTTAAAAACAGGTAAAAATGCTTGGCAAACATGCCAACACCAGAAATCTCGGCCTAAGCCGCAAAAACTAAACAAAACTACAATTGAGAGAAAAACAACTGCTACTGACTATTTCTTCATTATGAAGATAGGGGAGAAAACTCTCGCCAAAAAATTAAACTTTTGCGAATAACCATTCGGTTGGCTGGAGAAGGATCAGAGGGGCAAATCACAGAGCAGCAAATATTGGCCAACTGGCGAAATTAATTGTTAAGCTCCATGCCAAACATGAAGCGGGGTTGTCTAAAGTGGTGATACACCTGGTAAAGAATTTTGTGGAATGTTCTGGAACATTCTTGGCGCCATCATAAGATCAAAAGGGGCGCTTTGCAATTGATGCAAGCCGAAACGTGGGAAAGAGGATTTGCTGACATTCCTTCTCCATCCAACAATAGGGGTTTGCTGACTGGACATACATCTTGCTGTCAGCAAGTAACAAAAGGAGGAATCTTCTTTTAAAGGAAGAACATACATGCGGAGAAAGATTACTTTCCCAAGGTTACAAAACAAATTGAGGCTTAAAACTTAAATATTACATGAAATATATTGCAAAGAATTATTGAATACTGATAACTAAATAACATTAATTACAAGTGTAAAAAGAAGAAATTAAAAAACATACAATTAAAAGTTTATCACAAATTTAACAGTTACAATTATTTAAGCGTTTAATACATTATTAACAAAATAACAATTAACAAATGATTATTAAATTAGATGAATGATGATGATTACATAAATTAAGATGATTAGATAATTAAATTAGAATTAACAATGATTAGATAATGAAATTAGATAATTAAATTAAAATTAACAATTGATTTTATTTAATATGTAGTATACCATACTACATATATTCCCCCCAGATACAGAAAAAAAGGTGAAGCCTTTTTGTACAAAAACTAAATTCAGGACAGCAGGATCTGAAAATAAACAAATGCCAAAACAATTAATATATCCAATGCAATAATGGGAAGACAAAAATCAGAAGCTGGGAAAAAGGTAAAAATTTGCATCCAACAAAAATTAAAAAAAAAACTTGAATAAATACTTAATTGACAACACACAAATACACTACACTGAAAAAAAAAAAACTTGGTGAGATGTTAAGTTGTTTTCAATGAATAATGGCAACACAAAGTCTAAAAAAAAATATATACACAAAAAAGGAAAAAGGTTTACAAAATTCATCTGAAAAGCAAAAGTATTAGTGCTTGAGAATGAAATTCGTGAAAAGTCACAATTTGGGAGGGAGTCCATGTCAAGAAGAACTAATCAAGTAAGACAGATAAAAATATGTACTGCTCCTGTAGCTGTGCACCTTGATCTCAAACAACACATCCAACCATTTAGCTGCTATTAATTTGACGAAATACCACAGTTCAGTGAATCCAGAAGTCAACCATATATGATGCACGGTGAACTATGAAACACCGACATTGAGTTGCCACTAATTTGACGAAAACACAGAGTTCAATGAAACCAGTAGGAGCACGATATGAGACTATGTGAACGAAGAAACATTGTCATTAAATAAGAGGCCAAGATTACCTCAGTATAAGACGGCAGGATCATGCCTCAGGAGCCGATAGTAGACAATACACACATCAGAAATACCCAGCAGGGGTCTGTCCAGACATCAGGGACGAAGACAGTTCGAGGTAGCAGATACACTGACCACTTCCAGATAAGGTCTGGCAAAGACAACTGGCAGAATCGCAGATGAGGGATAGCAACATCAGGGATGAAGACAGTACAAGGTAGCAGATACACTGACCACTTTCAGATAAAGTCTGTCAAAAGTCCAGATGAGGGGTACAGACATCAGGGATGAAGACAGTTCAAGGAAGCACCAGAAGACAGAGCCGAGCAGTACAGTTTGTGTCGTTGTAGTAAGTTCTGACTCATATGTTCATACAAATATTGAAAACAATTTATATTAGCTCAAACAAAGATATATGCATAAAAACAATACTTATAGACAAGTAAGTATAAACAAAAAATGAGAATAATGTACACTAAAAAATTTAGACTTTGTGTTAGACCAACAAGGTTTAGAACATGTCTCCAAAAAAGGTTGCATGAAAATGCATATAAAAATGACAAATAGAAGATTGGGATAAAACCATTACTTAAAATTAAATGCAGTATTAAAATTGCATTAAAGGTTATTTGTATAGTACCACATTCCAAAATAAACAAGGAAAACCTAATTGTATTAGGAAAAATCCAAAGTAATAATTAAAGTCACTTAAGTTACAAAATGTTTACATGAATAGTTGAGTAAAAACAAACTAAGAAAATAGGTAAAAAGTATTGCCCTGAGTTGATAAAAAATTTAACAAGAAAGTGATTAATTAATTAATGATTCTGAAACAAACGTTTCGATCACAACATTCCCAAAAAAAATCTTGTCAGGCCTGATAAGATGTCACATGTACGCCAGCGTAGCAGAGACATCCCAAAATTTTATGGGGGTTAGCAAGCAAAACATTAGCAAAATCACACAAACAGTTATTTGAATTAAACATGTGAACGAAGAAAATATCTAGTATTTTGTTGAGGTAATTTATTACTGGTAGCACAGAGAGATGTTTTTCTATGCGGGGCTAACCTTAGACGGTTTGCATGAATTTTAAACACAGGAGCATTAGGATTAGATAAAAATTGGATACTAAAATTAACATCATTATGTTTTGTAATGATGGTGTATGGACCATTGAATTTGGGATTAAAAGAATCTTTGGATTTCAAATATACAATATCATTTACTTCGAATTTACGAAGTTTAGCTTTCCTTTCAAACTTACTGTTTTGATCAGTCTGATTCTGCCTTAAAGAAGTATAAGCATTACTATAATAATTATTTAGATCATTTAAAACCTGAGAAACATAAGAAGCTTGGTCTAAACTTATAAGTTTATTGTTAGAATTTTGGTATGTGTCAAAGAAAATACTCATTTCACGACCAAAATGAAGCATGTTAGGGCTATATCCTGTGGCAGGATGAATAGCACTATTATAGATTTGTTGGTGAATTAAGAGGGCAGATTGAATAGAAATTCCTTGTTCTCGCAAGGCAATCAATGAGGATTTTAAGGAAGTGTTTATTCTTTCTGAAACTGAGTTCAGTTGAGGGTGCCCTGAAGTGGTATGTATTACCTTAATACCTAGTTCAGAATTTATAGCATGAAACACTTCACAATTAAATTGAGTTCCAAGATCACTTAAAATCATGGTAACTCTACCAAACAATGACATATAATTTAACAAGTGTTGGACCATAGTATTAGCAGTTAAGTTCCTTAAGTGATATAATACAGTAAACTTACTGAAGTGATCAATAACAGTTAACACATGCCCAGTATCTTTAATAGGTCCAACAATATCAATACTAATAAAATCCCCAGGGCGAGTAGGTATGTACACATTTTTTAAGGGGGCTGGTTTGACAGAATAATGCTTGATGCGAATACATGCATCACAAGATAACACATAGTTTAACGTGTCAGCATAGTAGCCTTTCCAATAAAATCTTTTCGACAATAACTCAAAAGTTTTCTTGACACCTGTATGAGATACATGAGTAATTTCCAAAACCTTAGGTCTGAGAGACTTGGGCACAACTATTAAATCAGCATAATCATTCTTATTATATTCTTTATGAAACATGAGTAGCTTAGTATCAGGGGATATAAAATATTTATCAATAAATTTAGTGTTTAAGTTATTATCCTTTAATTTAGTAATGATATCATTAAGTTCTTGATCTTTGGTTTGATTGTCCTTAAAGGTTTCATTAGATATTTCAAACTTAGGGTCAGTTTGAGTAACACACACTAACTCATTATTTTTAGGATCAGAAAAAGGTACAATTAGGGATTCAGTATTATCAAAATCATTAAAATTACAGTCTTCTCTTAAATCAGGATTTTGGCATCGACTAAAATAGTCAGCTAGAACATTACAAGAACCGGGTACATATTTAAAATCAAAAGTGTACTCACTTAATAAAAGAAGCCAACGCGTTATAATGTCAGCAGGTGAAGTAGATTTTTTGTAGTATTTAAGGGGTTTCGAATCAGATAGAACTGTGAATGATTTGTTGTATAAATAGTACTTGAATGCTGTTATACCCTTAACAATGGCGAGCAACTCCAACTTTATAGCAGGATAATTTTTCTCACCCTTATTTAATGATTTGCTAAAATAACCTACTGGATGAAAACCATCCTCATATTCTTGTAATAACACAGCAGAAACTGCCATTTTACTTGCATCAGTGTTTAAAAAGAATTTCTTAGAAAAGTCAGGTAATTTGACAAACGGCTTGTTAAAAAAAATATCCTGTAAGGATTTAAATGCATCTTGATGCTGTTGGGTCCATTTAAATGAAATATTCTTCTTCGTAAGATCAGTTAAAACACCAGTTAATTCTGCAAAGTTGGGTATCAATGAGCGATAAAATCCGCATAAACCTAGAAATCGTTTAACTTGTTTTACTGTTTTTGGAGCAGCAAAATTAGTGATTTTAGCAATATTAAATTCAACAGGTGAAATTATGTTTTTGGCAATACGAAAACCTAAATAATCTATTTCTTGTTCAAAAAATCTACATTTAGAGGGAGTAAGAGTTACATTATATTTACTTAAAATGTTTAACACAGCTTTAACTTTACCCATCATGTCATCAAATTCATTGGCACAGATGATAAAATCATCTTGGTAGGCATAAATATGCTCAATACCATGTGCTTTTAACTCATCAATAATTTTGTCAACGAAAGCTTGAAAGGTACTGGCACTAGTCTTGAGACCAAAAGGTAGTCGTTTGTTAGAATATGTACCAAAGGGTGTAGTAAATGTTAACACCTCCTGAAGTTCATCAGGTACCATTATTTGATTATAAGCACTTTTAAAATCTACTTTTGAATAATATTGAAACTGAGAAATATTGTTAATTAGAGTCGAAATCTTGGGAAGAGGGTACGTTGAATTTTCTATTATGGAATTAAGTAACCTAAAGTCTAAAGCAAGTCTATATTTGTTTTGATTAGAGGAGTCAGTATCTTTTTTCTTTACTAAAACCATGGGCGAAGCCCAGCTAGAAACATTTCTTTCAATAATATTAGCATTCATTAACTCAGTGAGTTCATTTTTTACAATATCCTGTAAAGCTTGTGGTATATCATAAGGTAAGGTTTTAATAGGGTTATTGGATTTTAACTTAATACTAGGTTCAACTAAATCGGTACAGCCAAGTGTGGCAACAGATTTTGAAAAACAAGCATAATTATTTAATAAAATATCAGCAATAACATGTTTTTGAGATTCATTTAAATTATCAAGGTAAAAATCATTAATAGACAACTCTAATTTTCGTCTTTCAAGCATTTCAGGTGAAGCTTGAATCAAATTTACATACTCATTATTGCCATTTTGGTTATCAAGATTATTTTTAACATCAAAATCACTAGAAATTGATCCAATTTTGCAAGACTTATTTAAATGAATTGGTGATGCACTTTTGTTATATATTAATACATGAAATGAACTTTGGGTTAAATTATGAACACTTGGATGCATCAATAAATCATTATGATTAATAAGGGGAGTAAACAAAATGTCATTATTTAAAAATTTGTCATTATCAGTAGAGACATTGATGAAAACACTTTCATTAGGATCAATAACAACCTTATTAGTTAAATGAACATGTGATATTATATTTTGAACATTTTTCTGTTCAGACAAAGGTAAAGCAAAAGGTAATTTAAAAGAGTCAAAAATCAATTCATTATTCTTAGAATCTATAATTATGTTATATTTGGATATTATATCATATCCAATGATACCTTGAAAATGAGAAGTATTAAATTTAGATACAAAAAAATGATGCTTAAACTGACTATTACTGATTTTAAAAGAAATTTGAGCACACGATAAAAAATTAAGTTCAGAGTTTAATGTAGAAATTTTTACATTTCTAGATAAATATTTAACTTTAGTTACTAATTTAATTTGGTCAAAAATATCTTTAGGCATTAATGAAATAGAAGCACCAGAATCAATTAAAAATGTGAACTTTTTATCACCAAACATTATATCAATAAGTGGTAAATTACATTTGTTTTCACTAAATAAATTAAACAAGGTTGTCTCATTAGACATTGGATTTAAAAATTCAGATATTTTTGTTTTACCATCACCCATAGTGTGATTTAAATACTCAGAAGGTTGATCAGACTGATCAGAAACAGGGGTTCGTTTAGCTTGAAAAGGGACCACAGTTTGCCTACAATGTGGTCCCGACACTAGTTTAAATTGGGACGACCTTGATTTTGTGGTCTTCGGTTATTACTTGAACCAGTATTTCTATTAGGATTTTGCCTAGAACCCTGCAAGTTCAAATATTGGTAACATCGAGCCATAATATGACCATTTCTCCCACAAAAATGACATACAACTCGTTGTCTTGGGTTGCTATTTTGGGTTCCCCTCACATTAGATGTTGATGTTGTGAATTGAGGGCAATTTTTTAGACAATGGTCAGGAGATTTACATAGAGGACATAAATTTACTGCCTCTTGAACAATAGTGGTCAATTGTTTAATTTGATCCTTCAGCATTTCGATTTCAGAGCATTGGTCCATATTTTGGGTATTATTAACAAAATTAACTGCAGCATTAGTATGTGGTGCAGAGCAGGAAGATATTATTTCTGCCTTGTTTACAATTGCCATGAAATCTGAAGGATCCTCAAAGGCTAGTTGAGTCTTTATGCTAGGAGATATAGCATTTAAGAATTGAATTGACTTAATTTTATTTAATGCAGCTGCATCATTAATAAAAGCATATGCCTGATGGGCTGCTGACTCAAGTCTATGGGCAAAATTTCTTATCGTTTCATTATGAAACATGTTTAGATCATTAAATTCAGCAATAGCTGAGGCTTCATTTTTTGTTGCACAAAAAAAATTTTGAAGGATTTTTACAGCTTCCTCAAAAGAATTGAGGCCTAGGCAACTAGGAGAAGTTGCAAAAAAGGTAAGTGCAGAACCCTTTAATTTGGACTTTAGGAAAATAAGGGCTGCCTGATTATTCCATTTGTTAAGTGCCTTAAGTTCCCTTACTTGGGACAAAAACCAGTTTAAAGTACTGGGATCCCCATAAAATGGGTCAATATTAAAGTGATATTCTCTTGAAGTTGGAATATCCTCACTCTGAGGGTCTGCTTGCCTAGTCCTTGGCATAATTAAAATATTCAAATACCAAAAATTAAAAAAATGCTTAGATAAAAAAAATTTCAATTATCTACCCCTAAATAAATTTATGAAAAACATGAAATAAAAAACACCATCATAAAAGTGCACACTTAAAACATAAAAAAAATGGAGACATAATCTAAACTATTCAAAAATTTCCTTTTCACCAATGATGCATCTCAAATAAAAACATTTAAAATAATTATAAAATAAACATAAGTACAATGATCGAATGAAAAGAGGTGCATCATTGAGTTTTCAGCATGTCAACTGTTGCAAACGCGGCACCAAATATTATGTGGTGTGGCTAAATCAAAAAGGGGGGTGACTAACATTAAGTCAAATTAAGATTAAATAAAATTTAGATACAAATTATGTAAAGGCCGAAAATGTATAAGTGGTATACAGTGGAAGTGGGTGCAAATATTAAGGTAAGCGCAACAAAGGAGCATGCTGAAAAAAAAAAGGAAGAGAAAACAACTTATACCGTAAAATTACTCACCAGACTCATAGTTAATGATGCAGGAAATCATAGTTTATTTGTAAAATAACATTTAAAAACAGGTAAAAATGCTTGGCAAACATGCCAACACCAGAAATCTCGGCCTAAGCCGCAAAAACTAAACAAAACTACAATTGAGAGAAAAACAACTGCTACTGACTATTTCTTCATTATGAAGATAGGGGAGAAAACTCTCGCCAAAAAATTAAACTTTTGCGAATAACCATTCGGTTGGCTGGAGAAGGATCAGAGGGGCAAATCACAGAGCAGCAAATATTGGCCAACTGGCGAAATTAATTGTTAAGCTCCATGCCAAACATGAAGCGGGGTTGTCTAAAGTGGTGATACACCTGGTAAAGAATTTTGTGGAATGTTCTGGAACATTCTTGGCGCCATCATAAGATCAAAAGGGGCGCTTTGCAATTGATGCAAGCCGAAACGTGGGAAAGAGGATTTGCTGACATTCCTTCTCCATCCAACAATAGGGGTTTGCTGACTGGACATACATCTTGCTGTCAGCAAGTAACAAAAGGAGGAATCTTCTTTTAAAGGAAGAACATACATGCGGAGAAAGATTACTTTCCCAAGGTTACAAAACAAATTGAGGCTTAAAACTTAAATATTACATGAAATATATTGCAAAGAATTATTGAATACTGATAACTAAATAACATTAATTACAAGTGTAAAAAGAAGAAATTAAAAAACATACAATTAAAAGTTTATCACAAATTTAACAGTTACAATTATTTAAGCGTTTAATACATTATTAACAAAATAACAATTAACAAATGATTATTAAATTAGATGAATGATGATGATTACATAAATTAAGATGATTAGATAATTAAATTAGAATTAACAATGATTAGATAATGAAATTAGATAATTAAATTAAAATTAACAATTGATTTTATTTAATATGTAGTATACCATACTACAATTTGTCTATAAAAAAAAAATTTTGAGTGCTCCTCACACTATTGTATTAATATATTTTGCTTTGGCTTTATTGATACAATATCAGAAAGCACTCTGTTTTGCGGATATAATCGTGTGGGCTGATGAAAAGATTATATCTTTTTTTTCCGGTTTTTTAAATAAAATTTTATCCTTTTTTTTTCAAAAACTGTTGTTTGTTATTTCTTTACTTATTATTCCCCCCCCCCTTTTTTTTCTCCATATGTCTATAATATTTCTTTGTCTTATTCTACATTTTGAACTTATATATATATATATACATATATATATATATATATATATATATATATATATATATATATATATATATATATATATATATATATATATATATATATATATATATATATATATATATATATTATAGAAATTTTTCCGATTGCATACGAAGTATCTTTAGATTCAGAGTGTCTTCCAAATGTATTTCATGCATTTTGTTGCATATTTTTTGGAGATTAGATAGTTTCATTTTTCCTCATAAAATTGCTTTTTTTCGTGGAGGGAATCTGACTTATTTTGGAAGATATTAATCAGAAGGGGAATCCAATGAGTTATACCAATTTAATTTTTTTCCTTTCCTTATCCACATCTTCTATATAATTTCAAGAAGTTCTCGTCTTTCCGAATGAATTACGAATCTTATTCAAAAATCTATATTATTTTTTTTTTATCAATTTCAAGGGAGGTAGCGAAATTTAATTTAAATTTGATCTTTCTCTCAAGAGACTTATTGAAATCGTTTTTGAAAGGTATTTTTAAATGGAAATAATTTCGCGTAAAGATGTCTTGATTATGGTATACTTTGATTACATGCATAAATTCAATTTTAAGCGAGCACAGTATTTTCATACTTCCATTATATTTTGCATTTTTGCAAACATAGAATATAATAGGAATTCTAAATTTAATCTTTGATAAAGTTATATCAAATTTAAAAGAAATCTACATTTTGAAAATAAGAAAATGTAATTAAATACCTGATTTAGAACTGCATATATTTTTCTTTGAATTAATAAACCCCTTAAAATTAATAAGCTCATTTTACTTAAGATAGAAACTATTTTTGTTCAATAATTTTGTTTCTTTAATAACTATTTTAATTCAGTAATAATATATTTTCAAATTTATTTTAATTAAATAATTTTAATTAAAGCTCCATCAATAGTTTAATGCTTTTCATATTTATTTTGATTAAGTTTTATTTTCATTAAAATTTATTTATCATTTTACAAATTTTAATAAATAATATTTACCTTAAGTCATTTTTGAAATGTTTATTAACAAAGAATTTATTTCCTAAAGTTATTATTGAACATAAATTTAATATAATGCTAAGAGCTCTATAAATAATTTCAATGAAACATAAATATAACATTACTAAATATGGTGTTATCATTAAAACGCCTTTACGGAGGTTATCAATTGAAATCAACAGCTGTGTAAAAAGTTTTCCAAAAGTTGGCTACGATGGTGCCATTCCATTACATATTCTAAACTAAAAATCTGACGTGAAATTAATTTTTTTTTACATGATTCTGATCCGATTCTGTTATTTGACTCATGCTCGAAATATTTAATAATATTTATAAAAATGTTCGAAATGAAAATAAATTAGATTTGAATGTATCACACTTAATACAAAGTGTACATACTTGTATTCTAAATGCGTCATTTATAGTTATTGAATAAAATGACAGCAACAACTTAGTATTTGAAATTTTGATAAGTTGTTAAAAGAAATGTTTAGATTTAAGCTTTTTAAAAATTAATATAAAGCCATACGTTGGTTTTTCTTGTAAAGGTCAAAACTTTAGCTAGTATACTTTTACATTTATATTATTTGGTTCTAGAATAAATAAAAAAAAATAATAATTTCATATTTCTTGATTAATTTATTAATTATAAATGATATTGTTTACAAAATTAGCAGTAAACAAAAAATGATAAACTTTTTTAAGGAAAATAAATCTTAATTAAAAAGGACAAGGAACTTAAAAATGAGAAAATTGTTAACTTTTTAATTTTTCATGGTTGAAAAATTATTATTTTTTTCAAAAAATGACTATATTTGAATAATTATAGAAAAATACTAATTGTATTTAATAATTTTTAGATTAAAATTATATTTTCGTTGTAATTTATTTAAAATAGGTCATAGATTGGACAAATCCTGAATCTTAGTATCAATATACCACACTTACGTTAGACCATGCATACATTGATATTTGTTATGAAGTTGCTGTTAACTAAGATATGTGTCGAATTAAAGTTTACTTCTTCTATAAAATAAATTTTCCAAAAGCTGACAACTTGAATAAATAAAAAAATAATAATCAGATATATTATTTATTATATCAGATATATTAATTGTTATACAGAGAAAAAATTTTCTCACTGTAATGTCATTTATGTCATTTCAGATAAAAAAAAACATAACATAACTCTGGTTTATGAAACCAAAACAAATGGAATTTGAACTATTTATTTAGTATATTTTTTCATCCATATGTAAACGCAGCTTATTGCACTTTTTTTTTTATTATTACAGTACACATTTAGTACAAAATAAAAAACTGGAAAGTGAATTTCACTGAATAAATGGTTTTTATGCCAAGCTCTAAGGCAGTGATGGGGAAACTACGGCCCGCGGGCCAAGTCCGGCCCGCGGAAAGGTTTAATCTGGCCCGTTTAAGAGTGCCGTCGTGAGAACGTCTGAACGCCTTCTTACTTCGTAATGTGACGACCCGCGTAAAAACTACCTGCGGCGATATTCAGAACACAATAGTGTTCTGAACAAATCCATCCGACCTAAACAGATGGCTCATCTTCGCTCGAAACTTCCAGACACTCTCGCATTTTCGATTCATTGTTCTGTTTTCTCGAAAGAACCGAAAAATTCAATTCCCGAACAATCCTTGCAGGTAGGTATAAATACAAGCGAGGCCGCCCGAAGTTCAGTTAGTTAGCGACTTAGTCAGTCATCTGCAACGACCCGCTGTGACTCGAGGAATTGTTTGTGTAATCCCCGAAACTTTCACTGCCTCAATAGTTCGTGGGCCGAAGACTCAAAAGCAGTTCTAAACTGATTTTGGTTCCTACACTCGAGTGGCAATTTTAATCTTCCAAAATAGAACTCAATCTTGCCTGGAAAATATAAATTCACGAAGTTCTCCAAAATATAATAGACCACTAATTGACAGTTATCAAAATATTGAAGAACTATTTCAATTTCATGAATACAGAATTTTGCCCATGAATATCCAAAGAGGAGGGTACTGTGATGTCACATGAAAATGAATTGACCAATCACAACCAAAAAGCCTCGCGATTTGCGTCTGCTCTAGTTCTTGTTTCCTTTGCTTCAAACTGTTTTACAATTTTTGTATAAACGTTATAAAAGCTTAATAAAGTTATAATTTCATTTTAAGAAGTCCCGCGCAAACACCCGCGCAAGAGCATTAGTTAGCAGTAAGCTTTCGTCAATTGCGTTTCTGTGTGTTGTTCTCCGTAGTAGGTAACATCTAAAATGGATGTTAAAAAAAAGAAAAGTGGATTCAGAATGTCGAGTTTTTAAAGAAGAATGGACGTGGAAATATTTCTTTACTTTATTTAAAGAAAAACCTGTGTGCTTACTTTGCAATACAACTGTTGCAGTTCTAAAAGAATATAACATTCAACGCCATTTCAAGAGCAAACATGAAAACCACTCCTACTCATCGTTAAGTGAAGAGGTGAAAAAAATTAAATCGAAAAATTTAATAAAAAATTTATCAAGTCAGCAACAAATAATGCAGAGAGCTAATCATTCTCAGAGATGCGCTACGAAAGCCAGTTATTTGTTGGCTTATAATATTGCTAAATCTAATAAAGCATTTTCAGATGGTGAATTTATAAAGCAGTGCATGATAGATGTGTGCGATATTATGTGCCCTGAAAAGAAAAATGATTTTCAGTCACTGTCTCTCTTAAGAAGAACAATCAATTAAGAAGAATTGAAAATATTGATAAAAATCTAATTTCACAGCTGACTACAAAAACTCAAAAATTTATTTTTTATTCAATTACCATGGATGAAAGTACAGATATCAGCGATACTGCACAGTTACTCATATTTGTAAGAGGAATCAACGCCCACTTTGAAATTACAGAAGAACTTGCAGGGCTGCAGTCAATGAAAGGAACAACGACTGGTGCCGATATATTTTGTGAATTTGAAAATTGCATCGATAAACTTCATTTACCTATTGATAAGTTATGTACTGTAACTACCGATGGTGCTCCTAATATGGTTGGAATCAATCAAGGATTTGTTGGGAAATTTAATTCTAAGTATCCGGAAAATGATGTTGTTTTTTTGCATTGCCTTATACATCAGGATGCTCTCTGTAAATCGGCTTTAGATATTGACCATATACTTAATATTGTTGTAAAACTAGTAAATATGATTCGTTGCAGAGGATTATTACATCGCCAGTTTCAACAGTTTTTGGAGTCCGTACATGCTGAGCATTCCGATATCCTGTATTATTCAAAAGTTCGTTAAGTGCTGGAAAAGTATTTGAAAGAATTTGGGATTTAAAAGACGATATTGTGAATTTTCTTCTTGATAAAGACATTTATAATCAATTTGACTTCTTAGAAAACGAAACGTGATTTTCTGATTTCGCTTTTTTCACAGACCTCCTCGTACACATGAATTTACTTAATCTCAAATTGCAAGGGAAAAATCAGTTTCTTCACGATATTTGGCAATACCTGAAAAGTTTCAAATTACAGTTATAATTATTTGCTAATCAGATCTCTAAATCTGATTTTTCTCATTTTCCAAGAATACAATCTTTAAAATTCACTATATCAAGCAATAAGATTAAAAAATACGAAATTAATTTGAGAAAACTATCTTCAGAATTTGAAAGGAGATTTCAGGACTTTAAAAAAATGGAACCAGAGTTTAGTATTTTTGCGACCCCATTCAATGTTAATTACGAAGAAGTTGAAGCAAAATTTCAACTTGAGTTAATAGAACTGAACTGTAATACTCTCCTGAAACAAACTTTTCATACAGTACCATTACTAGAATTTTATAAAAATTTAAGTCCAGATAATTTCCCAAATCTAATTACTCATGCAATGAAGATAATGACAATGTTCGGCTCATCTTATATATGCGAACAAATCTTTTCAACAATGAAGCTTAGGAAAACTTCTTTAAGAAACAAAATTACAGATGAGCACCTTTCATCAGTTTTAAGAATTTCTGCTTCGCAAATGGAACCGGACTATGATGAAATTTTGAAGAAACAGTCTCAATTTCATTTTTCTCCTGCAC
This sequence comes from Parasteatoda tepidariorum, assembly GCF_982258835.1. NCBI lineage: Eukaryota > Metazoa > Arthropoda > Arachnida > Araneae > Theridiidae > Parasteatoda > Parasteatoda tepidariorum. Next base: position 23,634,914 of record NC_141761.1, read on the forward strand.
CATCAACCAGTAATGACACCAGAAAATAAAGTGATAATACTACACATCAAGAACTACACTAAATTCATTTTATATTTTGTGCTTATAATTTTCATACCTTTTGCTTTTTTACTATTAAAATAATAAGTGTATGTAATAATATATGTATATGTTTATAAAACACATAAATTTTTTAACGATTAAGCATTATTCTTTAGCCCGCTACGATTGTCTAGTTATTACAAATGGCCCGTCTTAAAAAAAGTTTCCCCACCACTGCTCTAAGGTATCATAATAAACTTACTAAATTTGACAAAATTCACCAAAATTTATCGCACATTATAAAACCATATTTTTTTGTTAATTTCTACAAAGTCATAACAGAAACACTTCGGTAAAAGTACTGAGCTTTTCAGTTTTTCCATAGAGACAGAAACATGGTAAATTTTACCGTATTCCGGTAGTGTTGATTATACATTTTTTCCAGTGTACTTTATTCTAAAGTAAGTTGTTTAAAATCTGTAATTAAGAGTTGTAATATATTTACAAGTTGTAATTTATTTAAAATCTGCACATAATACAGAAGTCACTCAAGAAATAAATTCAATTAGGCGAAATAAACGCTATATCGTGTATTTGCTGACAGTTGCCCTGAAAACAGCTGTTTCTTTATAAAATCTAAATTAAAAAAAATATTAAAACTGCTGGTTCAACGTAAATTTGGAAACAAAAAAATAGCACAACTGCTGCTTAATCATTTCAGGGTACGAGTAAAGACTGCTATTTAATTTAATTAAATGCATCTTCCATTCAACGAAACACTCTCTGTGTCTCCAAGTATCTTTTTCGAAAGGAAAACTAAATTAAACTGACAGGTATAATTTTAGCCGTATTTGTAGCGCTTAAGATTCACCGCATTCATCGAGGGGCATATTCTGCGGTGGTAGCAAAATGAAGCACTTTTAATTAATCACATGGAGCAGAATCAACATTCCAAAAGCCTTTCGGTAACCAGCGCTACCTAATTTATTAGAAATACTGTATACAAATGCAAATGCAGAAGGAAGAGTGCGTGCAGACTTTGCGTCTGAATAAATGTTTATTTGAACTAAGTCAGGGCTGAAGCGCGTTATAAACTGCTGAGAAATATCCCTAAAAATGTTTAGAAAATAATTCCTGTTGTCTTACAATTTCTAACTGAATGTTTATTCATAAGGCAATGTAGAGAAATATGCTTGTTCCGAAAGAGATAGAATTCTTAAGCCAAACAATTTGTAGTTCGTAAAATTTCAGTGATTAATAAGTTCTCAGTAATCATTTTGATTCCTTAAGGATAAACATGTTTTAATAATACGATTCGTTGATTAATTATCTTGTGGATTACTGAAGTGATAAATCGAGATATATCTAAGTGCGTCTTGTACACTGAGTTTCCGAATTCAGTAATTATATATTTTCATTAGTTACATGCATAATAAAATTATATGTGATGAGTAAATTTGTTTAAATCAAATTATTTCATATGTGTAGGAGTTAATTAAAGTAACTGCAATCAACATCTATATATTTATTTCTTAAAATTTGCTGTTAAGCATTATCTAAGGAAGGGCTTTTTCCGACATAATGTTATCATGCAATAATAATAAAAAAATATTCAGAAAATTGAGCATTGTTCTATTCAAACTTACATAAAATAATTCCTCCCCATTTGTTAGAAAACAATGGTAGCCAAGAGCGAAAAAACAGCTCTGGATATGTTCTTGAAAAAAACGAACTACTTCCTACAAAGCGTACCTAATGCTTGAGAATGAAAAAAAACTTTTTAAGATTGTTGATTAGATTGATAATTATTTTAAATAGGTAGGTTTAAAACTCTTTCCAAGTTAAAGTAGCTTCTTATATTTTATACTGAACATTGTATTAATAACGCAATGCGTGTTCTTGAAAGGTTGCTTGAACCATTTAATTTGAGTTAAATGATGTTTTTACTCTTAAAATTAAGTGATCGCGCAAGCTACTAAACAGTTTATGAAGTCAACGGAATAAAAGACAGTGTACAAAACAATTTGAATGAAGCAACTGTCGAGATTGCATCCACAGAAAAAATGTGTTTCTTTATTTTGATTGTTGGTGACAACGATATAATAGCTGATAATAGCGCATATTTATTCAAGCCATGGAGAAATATGACATTCTTATTCAGCAACGAATAAATAGAACCTACTAATACCAACGAATAAATAGAATAATCGAAGATTTATTTATCTTCTTTTTACATTCTGCTCTTATGAACCATTTTTATGGGGGAACTGAGCAGATATTTATAGTAAAAAAAGGAACCATTAAAAATTACTTTTAAGATGTTTGATTTGTTAATTTTGATTAATTGTTTAAATCGATGACTCAGATCCTTATAAAGTTCATTACTTCGCATTTCTAGTAGCAAACAAGAAAGTTAAAAATAAAAATCTATCAAGATTTTTAATTTCGTGGGGAATCAATTAATCTTTCACTTTAAAATAAGCACTATCTAATCTCGAAACATTTTAAAAATGCCAACTGTTTTGGGTATCGTTAATATTCCTGGCGACTGCTTCCTCATTTAAAGAAAAAAATAGATCTCTTCTTTAAAACATTTTGTTTCTTAATGCTTTTATTATCTTCATAAATAATAAGCATACTACATTAATGAGGTCATGATGCAGTTATTTTTGCATTTTGAGTATTTCTTTTAAGTATTTCTGCCCTTATTGTTAATCGGCCATTCGTGACCGTTTTGTGTTTAATCGTTTCGAATATCTTTGATTCTTTCGAAGCATCCGTTTTTCTTTATCATGCATTGGGCTAACATCTCAAGTTCAACAACAATCTAACAACGCAAGTTTGAACACATCATCAGCTGTGTTCAAACTTCGAATCATTGCTAAATATGAATTTTTATTATGTGTACAAATATTGGAAAATCTCCTTCAAAAACAAATACCTACTTCTAGTTTGGGCGTTAGCAGTTAAAAGGGAAGATGATTGGAGCACATATCGAAGTAATATTCAAGGTTAAAAAAAGTTACCAATGTTCACCATGCTAGTTATTCTGTTGAATAATTTACTGAAAGTATGATTAAAAGTACTTCAAGATCATAAAAAGCAAATATATTTACACTGCTATTTGCTCGAATTTATTTATTCATTGTAATTTTCTGTAGAAGAAATAATTTTCTAGAATAGGCTCGTGAGGTCTGGCATAGTCAAACTCCACAACATGTGTTAATTTTCTTGTTAACATTGATGGTTCTGCACGTAAAAAGTCATATTTTATCTGCAGTATTTTTTTGGATAGCAAAACCGCTTTTTCCATGTTATTAGATAGGGAAAGGGTGTCAAGGGGAGAAATATTCTCGCAATTTTGCCCTTTTGTTAAGCCGCTAGTGGGTTAAAACGCACTTGTTTTGGTTGTCCAAGGCAAGAAGAGAGTCCGATACTTGACATAGTAGTGAGTGGTCCAATTTCACAAATTGGGAACATTCATATTTGGATTGGGGAGCGTAATATACCCAATGCTCCTTTTCTTGGGTTTCGAGTATGCATGTTATCGTAACTTTGAAAGTTTAATCATAATTACAAAGTTTTCAGAACAAGTTGTTCAATGTAAAATATTGCATTTATAAACAGCAAGTTCAATTAATACAGAAAATAGAAAATTATTAAAATTTTGTATAATTGTTACTTACCTCATTTACTAAACAGACAAACAAACCGCTCCGGATGCTCAATAGGACCGCAAACGTCTGATAACGTATCTAGAGGTAAGGGGAATAATCACAAGTAAACTAATGTTGAAGCATTTTTTACAGAAATAATAAAAAAAGGTATAAATATATAAATAGTCAGCAATAAATTTTATCTTTACAAATTCACGAAACTAAAGAATTTTAGTTCCATGCTAATTTAATGAAAGATTTTTGTTTATCTTGTGATGAAACGAAGAAAAAAATGTGCATAAAACTTCCGATTCAAATGTCGTGTATATGTGATATGATTCATCATAAAAAAACAGATATTTTCATAACACTAGTATATTTTCGGGCTGGAAAGATATTTTAAAAAGTACATAAAAAAATAGTTTTTAATTTTTATTTATTTTATGCCGAAAATGTGTTATTCCTACTGCTGCATTAAATTATGAAAATATTGTTCGAGAAAATCTGAGCCATAAGTTCATAGATTTGCATTTCAAATTTTAGAATAATTGAATATAGAAATTCAGATAATCTCTAAATAAATGCATTAATGATGCACAACTGACAACTTAGGATATGATTGAAGGACGCTTACATTTTCAGCTTAATGCAGCTTTGCCTGGGAAATACATTTGATTACATCAAAACAGGTAATAATTCTTACATTTATCATTTCCTCGTGATTCAATATAAAATGAAATAAAATAAATTAAAAATGCAAAAAAAATCATTATAAGATTTTTTCTATGAATGTATTTCCATATTATGAACATGTTTATTATATGTTTTAAAAAATCAATTGAATCTAACTACCGTCTTTAATTTTTAATATATTAGTCACTTTTTCATTAATACATATCTGAAAGAATGATGCTAACGAGAGTGAATGAATTTAGATCATTAACTATTCAAAATATGTCTTCATATTGATTAATACATATTTTTTTCTGTCTTAATATAGATAGAAACTATAAAATAATAGAATTAACAATTAACAATTTATTTATTGGAAAATATGAGTTAAAAGAATTTTTTTCTTTAAAATACACAATTTGTATGATAAAATTATATAGTTGCAGAAGAAATAAATAAAATTACGTGATAGTATCTTTATCAAAAATTCAAATTTCGTATTTAATTGTGTTTCATCCAGTTTTGCTTTGTTTTGAGCAAAATCATTTAGTCGTATCATTATAATTAAATAAAGCAATTAGCTAAGATAAAAGGATTTATAATGAAAGCGAATTTTAAAAGGAAAATATTTTCATTTAAAACAAGATTTACTGCCTGAATGTAAATAATGAAAGTTCATATTCAAATATATAGAAATTGTCATTTTTTTTCTTTTATTTCTGATAAAATGTATTAAAATTTTTTGAGATTAGATTATACAATGGAAACTACTGATCATTATAAAACGATTAATCTTCCAAAACAAAAGGAACTCTCCTACTTTTCAAACTAAAGTCCTTTTTAATTCTCTTCCATACAATATTCCTATTTAAAAGCATAATAAAAGGAACTTATTAAGATAATTTTTTTTACAAAAGTGTATTTGATCTCATAAAATCAATATCATTAAACTGATGATGCTTTCAATTTTTAAACTAATATTTAATAAAAATGTTTTGAGTAATTCACTTAAAATAGTTGCTTAAAATTCATGATATCTCTCTCTTTCTCTCTCTCTCTCTCTCTCTCTCTCTATATATATATATATATATATATATATATATATATATATATATATATATATATATATATATATATATATATATATATATATATATATATATATATATATATATATATATATATATATATATATATATATATATATATATATATATATATATATATATATATATATATATTTAAAAAAAGATTTTATGAAATTTAAAATTAAAAAAGAAACAGGAAACAAATTAAGGAAAAGATATAATCTTGTCATCAACTCATACAATTATATGCGCAAATAAGAGTGCTTTCCAATATTGTATTAATATAGCCAAAGCAACTAGATCAATACAATAGTGAACACCAACAAAATCTAAGCGAGGAAAGAACGAATGAAGCAAAAAAGTACAAAATAAAAAAAATCAAGCAGAAAATAAAAATTCATGAAAATATGAAATAAAAGAGACCATGCAATTAGTGAGCTTCCAATTCATAGGAACATCCACTTACTAACTTGATGGTCTTAGAGATATTATTAAAAATTAATTCAAAAAAAATAATATTGATGATTTTCGAGACAGTATTAACATTCAATAAGTAAATTATTATAAAAAAATTATTTATTAAATATTAGAAGATTTTTATTCACGGATTTTTTCACTCACTTCTTTTACACGTGGTAAAAATATAAACTTAGTTAACAAAGCAACTTTAATAAATGTATTAATAATTATAACAAACAGTTAAATTAATGATTTTATATATAATATGTATATATATAATATATAATATGTATGTATACATTAGTTGGATATCCATTGTACCTTTATTAAATTTTGGAAGAGTTGGACTATTTTTATAAAATATTATTGTAAATTCTTTTAATTATGTTCATTTGATTAAAAATGATATTTAAATAAATGTTTTTAGAAACTTAAGAATTCCATGTAATTATTTTATTCACACTAAATTAATTATTAATAATAATATATTTGATATATTTAAACTAAAGTTTATATTGTTTGCTTCTTAAATCATCTTAGAACCCATTTAAGTAAATATAAGAAGAAAAAAAACTTAAAACTAGCTGTGTTTATCTTGCTTTTATCCAGTATAGTTCCAACTTAGAAAGTTCTTCGCTTTTGAGTAACTTATTTTTGTTATTCTTGGGCAGCTGTTTGCTATACTCTAACTTTACCATGTTTTCAGATGCAAATGATGCGGATACATTTATTGAAGTGGCCTCTTTAGAAAGTAAATAAATTTCCTGACTACAGAGAAATCCTTTCTTTCACTGAATTGATTAGATTGCTTCAGAATGGATGAGTAATGTTCAGCCAAAGTTAACTTTATTGTTGTTCTAATTTAAATATATTTATTTTTGAATTGAATAATTATCTTTGATAAAGTTTGAAGTCAATCTCGCAGTCTATCTAATTGAAAGAAATTATTTTAAAGAGAAGTTCTTTAAAATAAATTAAAGTTAGTTTGGAATTAAATTTTTCATTATTGATCAAACTTATTATATCATTATTGATGAAACTTTATCACATCAATTTTAGTTTTGCATAATTTTGACATTGTATAAAGTTTTGTAGGAAACATTCTGAAAGATATTCTGAAAACTTCTTGTTTTTTTTTTGTAAATGTGGTTGCTTATTCGATTTATCTTATTTCTAAACTAATTCATTGAGTTTAACGTAGTTGGTTAGAACCTCATGTTTTCTAGAATATTCTTCTTTTATCTATGTTTTATGACCATCTATGTTTTATGACAATCAAACTTTTGTGTTGCTTTCAATCTCTAAATCAATAAAGGCTAAAAAGATTCCAACAGAAACGAAATTATTAATACACTTTTAAAATTTTCATTCTAAAACTATGGTAAAATAACTGGCAATTGTCTGTCCATCCAATTAACCATAAAGTTTACGGTTAAGAATATTTTTTTCTTTAATGGTTTTGAAACTATTTACAAAAAGTACGGTTATAAAACCATGAATAAAAAACTATACGGTGTTTTAACCATTTTCAACTAGCATTTCTTAAAAACGTAAAAAATTAATATTAATTATTTAACTAGACATAAGAGCTCAGCTTTTCGTAAGGTAACGGACATTGGAGAGTACCGGACACTGGAAATTCTTAATGTGTTAAAGGGAATTGAAGAAATATTACGGTGTCAACACTAGGACTCGAACTCTAGTTCTGCCGGTGAGATTGACAGATAAGTCCGCTCGGCTATGATATGTACGCAGTTGCAAAGTACTAAGTAGCTTCATTAGGTGGTTCTATTTGGTGCGATAAAAATCTGGTTGCTTAACCGTGTTAGGTGAAAGCAATTAATAAACAGTTTTTCTCAAACTTAACAGTTTGATTACCATTTTATTTATGGTTATTTGACTGTTTTGATTAAATGTGGTAAGATAACCAGTCAAAAATGTGTTATTTAACCATTTTTTCCGAGAAATTTCTAACATTGTAGAATATATAATAACCATAAATAACTCAATGTATGAGGAATTTATTTTATTTTATTACTGATTTTGAACAGCTGATTATTGAAATCGAATTTTAACTTCTAGCTTGTATTTTTAAGTCAGACGAAGACGATAAAAGAACTCTTACATCAATCATCGGGAAAAACTCACCACAGAAAACATTTGGATGGAACTTACCTGATTTCGTTTGACGTGGGGAAGAATGTCTATAAACTCTATCCACCTATTGTTCCACAGCATGGTGATTTTTATGCATGATCCGTGTACCTTGTTAATAGTTTTCGCCATGTTGATGGTGCAGCGTGGCTACAAATATCAAGAATCAAGCTTGATTTGTTTCATTTGACGAAAGACAAGCATTGTATCCTTTTAGCTTTTTCAGCTACTACAATATGAACTAAGGTGATCAGTAGTTCTCAAATTTTGGAAACAGGTCTCGAAAATCAATAGTTTTCCTCAAGAACTTTTAAACTCTTTAAAAAAAACTCTACTCAAATTTTAACATATATCCAAAAATATCCCCGGAATTATCTGAACACTTTTAATCTTTTTAATAAGCAGTGAAATATCGAAAAAAGAAGAAGAAAATACATGTTTTTTTTAAAGATAATTTTGTATTTTAGACTAGACAAGCGAAAAGTAAAAAAATTCATCATGCTGAAAAGAAATCTCCATACTCGTTTGAAGATAATTTCATCCAAAAAATAACAAATTTTAATAGCCATATTACTTACTTATTTTACTCGTTTTAAATAAATGCGGAATATCATAAAATATGTCAAAACTGCTTATGAATGAAATCAAGTTTGATGTAGATGGTTTTGTATCTGGTATTAGTTATCAATAAACAATAAAAACAAATCTTGGTTGCATACATAAATTAATATTTTACATACATATATGGTTGTACTCGGACAGTAAAATTTTCAAAAACTCTCCTCTGAATTGTCTCAAATCATGGTTTAGAAACCTCGTCATCTTAAAATAAACTATTGAGGTTCTGACAATTACCGCATAATATCGTGCAAGACAGTTGTGCTTTTCTTCTCTCTAGAAATAATTAAAATAGCGCTTTCCCCAAATATCAGTGTTTGATTACTTTTTTTAAAAAAAACTTCTTCTTGAACTTATTATATTTAATTCAAATAATAATAAAACAATAATTTCCGATTTTTATATTAAAAATTTAGGTGAATAATAAATGGGGAAATATTTACTTCTAATGAAAGTGTACAGGTTTAAGAAAGCAACGTAACTTTAAATATGGAAATATCGCCGCTATACACCGAAGAGCCATTACATTATGACCACCCTCCATCTATAACAATGGGCTCGCACAGGTTTTCATGTTTTCTCGCCCAGGAACAGTGTTTTCATGGGGACCCATAATCCTCATAGAACAATCCCTGACGTCTGTAAGCTACTTGAACATAGTTTCAGATCAGGTTCACCCCTTTATGGCAACAGTTTTTCCTGCGGGGGATGGTGTTTACCAACAGAATAATGCACCATGTCATAAGGGTCGAATCGTCGAGGAACATTCCAGTGACTTTCAAGTCATGTCTTGGACCCCAAATTCACCTGACCTTAATCCAATAGAGCATTTGTGGTCCTACTTGGAAAACCAAATTCATGCTGCCACGCTTTTCCCTCGCAATGTGAGGGAATATCAGGACCAGTTGGTGAGCGCTTGGCAGCACCTTTAGCACCTTGTGGAATCAATGCCACTGTGGGTGCTAACAGTTTTGAGGGCTAAAGGTTTTCCTACATGTTATTAGCAGGGTAGTCATAATGTAATGGCTCCTCGGTGTATATGATGTTTATCATCACTATAATTTTTTAGAACATGTATATACATTTTTATTGCTTAGGTATTAGAAATCAAATTTTTATTTCTTTTAAAACCAGCTATATTTTAATTAGCACATAATTTGGAGCACTTTATTCTCCCATTCATCGTATATCACATGTGTGTTTAATATGGTCATTAATATTGACAAACAAATTATATTTGTTATTTCAAAATAAAATTCCTGTGCATTTATGACGCAACTGAAAAAAGAAGTTCGTTTTATTTTGTATCTGAATATTGTGATACATTGTAATTAGATAAATCTTAACAATATTCTTTCGTTAATCCATTTCCAAAAGTAAATTTGTCTGATTTGCATCGCAATGCTATTTGTATACTTAGCAATTACTCAAAGATTTTAAAAAAACTCAACAATTTAATAAAAACTCGAAATAAAAATTCGCGCCTCATTAAAGGTACTTCTAAGATAACTACATTTATAGCACTCATAATAATACTAATATTTTCCACTTTTCAATACCCAAACTAAGAAAATTAAATCTCTCAATGAACTAAGATATACAGATTTTTTTTTTAATTTCGTAGTCTTAATAATCAATACAACGAAAATCTCAAAAAGTTTATAAAATGTTATCATAAATTATTATTTAAGTACAATATGTGAAGCTGTGAGGGAAACTTTTTAGTTCTGGTTCTAATTTGGTATCAAAAAATTACTTCAACCAAAAATATTCAGTTATTTAGAACACTGGTAAAGGGTAGAAAAAATCAATTATTTTTAAAAAAAATTCAGATGTCGAATGTAAGTGCATAGAGACTATTTTTTGTGATATGAATTACTTAATTTTGAAAAAATTAAATCTATATCATATATTGGACCCCTGTAAAAAACAGATTTCAGAACAAAATAGATCTGTGCAAAGTGCAAGGCATGAAGTCAACTTTTTTGTTTTGTTTCTTATAACCTCAGTATTGGACAGTAAAATTTAAACTAACATAACACTTTAAAAAAAGGTGTAGACGAAACGGACGTACATCAGCAACTTTTTTGCACATTTCTTTTAAATTTTATTTAGGAAAAAAATATCGGTAACTTACACCTTTTCACCAAATGCTTTACTTGTTATCATTTTTAGGATAAGTACATATTTACCGTTGATTTAATCAGTTATAGATGGTAGAATTGTGTTAATATATTTTAAAATATTTGTTAAAGTTTATAAATTGCAAAAATACATAAATTGCTATAAATTTTTAAGTATGTTTTATATAATGAATGATCAGTATAAATATGAACTTACAAGCTTTTATAAGTGCTTAAATAGTTTTGTTAAAATCTAAACACAGATATTTTCCCACAAGTTTTGATATGTAGTTCCACAATAAAAATCAAAAACTAATTTTAAATATTTTATTAGAAAACAATTTGTCGTAAACTTAGATTTCCAAAACGTGCAAATAAATATGATCGGATATCCATAATCTGAAATCGAAATTCAACTGGAACTGATATATCTATATCCACTCCATAGCTGAACTGATTTTTCGAGATAGCTATTTTTCTCCCTTTTCCAAAACGCCCGCAAACATATATTAAACATATTTCGGATTTTCAATTTAAAATCCGTGAAACGTAAGAATTGCATAGGCTGTGTTATAAATTTAAAACCGTTTCACAGCAATGGGTTCATAAAATGTGTTTCTTTTTTGCACTTTTTTTTTGTTGCTTATTTCGCAACGCGTACATATTTTTCCTTTTACCTTCGGGAAAAATTTGTTACAAGACTGGGAAATGTTTTCGTGCAACGAAGGTGCGGTTTGTTCAATCTCAACATCGAAGTATTTATTTTCAAGGATTGAATGTTCCCTTTCCTCATGTGAAAGAACATATACAAAGCATCCAAATAGAAAACGCATTGAAGCATCGAAGCGTTGATGTTTTACACAGATTCTTCTTTAAGTTCGTCTTATGATGCATGAAGACTATTGCTAAGCTTTCTTTCTCTTCCGAGACAACCGATTTCTTCCGTCTGTGAAGAAATCTGAATAGATTATTTGTTGACTGTGTATTCCTTTGTATTTTTCTCATTACTTTTATCATGCATGTCTTTCCAAGAAACATGATGGAAATTTATTTTCAGTCTTTAAAGATATTTGCTCTATGATAAGTATTATACTTTTAAAATATAATTTAATTTTTTTTAAAGCACTTTATTCGAATGAGCTGACAATATATTTTGTAAGGGTGTTAATAACCAGAGAAAAAAATTCTAGTTTAATTACCGTACTGTATGTTGATGGCATATCTGATAAAATAAGACTGTAATTCTGATTAATGAAACAAAATTATACGGTACTTAAACCTAGCATTTGGAATTTTTTCTGTTCATATGGTAGCGGCTTACCGGCAATTCTGGTTTCCAAGCACTGTTAGAAATTTATCGGGAAATAGGTTAAATAACAATTTATTTAATTGCTAATTTACCATGTTCAAACAAAACAGTCAAATAACCGTAACTAAGATGGTACTCAAGCTTTTAATGGTGTGAAAAACCGTTTTCCCCCTAATACGATTAAACAGCCAGAATTTTATTCGCACCAACTAGGCTCACCTAATGAAACCGCATAGTTTCCCGTGTCTCGCAGTGGACTGATCGTAAGGAAACGGTTCCTAGTATAACACCGAACTCAAGCATCACTGGCTGCGGTCAGTAAGCGGTTGGTTGACCACTTTGGTCAGTCTGCGTGGGGGCCCAGGGTGCGTGGTATCGCTCCTCGTTAAATTGCATTACCGTTAAGTGCTCGAATTTTCTCTCTGGTTGTCTGGCTACCAAACCAAGGAAGTCATCCCCTCTGCAGAGGATCAAAATTACGATGGCATGTCTTCGGATCATCCCCAGGGAGGTTTCCCAGACAGTCGCCAGAAGCTCATCGTGCAGTTCTAGTGCAACGTAAATAAAGCACCTACCAACCTATTTTCCAGTAGATGGGTACATAATATGACCGAGGAGGCTTTTCTGCGAATCTCATGATTGACAGACAGGGAGTTCGACATCACAATTTTTCCACCATTCTCTTCCACATATGAAAAGTTTTCAGCATCCTGCACTCCCCAATTTTTGAGCCTTAACTGCTCGAATACGATGCTCACAATCAAGCATAGATGGCATGACCATAAAGTTGCTTAACACAAAAAGGTCTATTTCTAATTTCTTACGATAGGTGAAACAACCAGATAAACTATTTACATCACATTACTGAGTTCTTTTGATAAAACGCAAATCAACCATAACCTAACTCCAATGCCCATTATCTAACGAAAAGCAAGTGTCCAGCTGAATCAATTTTTTTATGGTTTTGAAACCATGCTTGCAGCAAATTTTTGAAAACCATGAATACGAAAATATAAGTTTTTTTTTAACCCGTTTCAAACTAGCATGGTTAAAATCCCATTAATACGTAACAATAAGGTTTTTCAACCATACAAGTTTTAAACGGTTTCAAAACCGTATTTTAAACGCTAGCATTCCTTGTCAAATTGCTTTGTGTTATTTCGCAGCAATAGGCTATTGCATGCTAAGAGTCTTGGAAAAAATAATAATTTTTCCCTGTGGTCTGCTGCGATTACCATGTACGATATTACTAGCTATACGTTTTATGCGTTTGTACTCTCCACTGAAATAGTTTTATAATGCAAACCCATCAGGTTATCAGCTTAATTGTCCCTGTGCGCAACTTTCCCATCTTTGCTCTGAAATGTGTTACATTTTTCCCTCTGGGGATGTTCTTCACCTATACTTTTCACCATTCTCCACAATTCACCATTGGAAGATCTTGAGTCAAAACTGAACTTTACAAAATTTTTCTTCTAATCAGATTATTGTTAGTGACATTTAATTCAACAGCATTTCTCTCTTCCAATATTGGCTGGAGCGTGGACAATTTACAAATAAAAAGTGACTCAATTTTTATTTTACCTTCAAGAATAGTTTTCCCCGCCATTTTAAGAATTATTTATTTTTAAAGAAAACCAGTTTGTATCTACACTGTCAGTGGGTGGTTTCATTTCAAGTTCTTTTTCAACAAGAGCACCAAATGAATTCTTATCTTCTCGCCTAAAATTCCACCTCTTTTTTTTACTGCGGATCTCAGGTTGTCTGAGAGATCATCACTTCCTATGTTTTCTAAACCGGTCCAGTTGCAACTAGGATAGATATCAGGGCTAACAAAGGAATAAGAAATCCCTTGTCATCTATCATGTAGAGAAGATCACTAACTCTAGCATTTTCACCGTAACAACCACAAACAGCATGTTTAGCGATGAGAACACCGATACAAATGGTACTTCCTACAAGTAAGTCTAGTAATTTATAAGGTAAATCAGGAGGATAAGCCCGGTGGCTGAGCGGTAGCGCTTCGCGCTGTCGTGCCACAGGTCCCTGGTTCGATCCTCGGGCCGGGCAAGGTTCACTCAGCCTTTCATCCCTTCAGTGGGTCGATAAAATGAGTACCAAGCATGCTTGGGAACTAACACTGGGGGTTCCGCGTTCGGCTGACCACCTGACCGGAACATATGCTCCTGCACCCCAGAGCCCAAGGTCAAGAAAACTGAGATGGGTACAGTCGGCCTTGGCCCTCTTAATGGGCTGTCGCGCCACTGAGTTAGTTTTAGTTAAATCAGGAGGATGATGTGCATGTTAATAATATTGAGATGTTTTCTTCTCCAGGTAAACCTAAGGCCTTGAATCTCGAGGCCAGAAATCAGTAATCCTTCCACTAATGTGCCAATGCTAATACAATATACTAATACTTATACTAATATTTTATAGATATCAGTGACGCCTGCTTGATTATAACTCAAATCAAACAATTTGTTTATTTCGTGTTCTGTGATACTTATTTATTTGTATTTATTTATTCATTTTTATTCATAATGCCCGATTAGCTGAATGATCAACGGGATCGTGCTAGCATAGAGGTACTACGTGAACAAATAGGATTTTCTAAATTTATCTGTAAGCACGGCTTTATTTTGTTTATAGGTATGATTTCAAAAAGTGTTACTATAAAACTAAATTATTTGGAATCATTGGAAATTGAAATAATAGAAAAGTTACGTACGGAAAAGAAGAAAAACTAATGTAGAAAAGGTATTAATTCGTTTAAAAGACGAAAAAAAAACTATTATTGAAGTCAATGATACTTAACAATTTTTGGTAATAGTATAAATTGAAGTTTTTAACTACCGTCATGTGAGCCTACTTTGTGCAGCGGGGGCTACTTTGTGCAAATTCGAATTCGACACTTTTCAAGTGCTGCTATTCAGTATTATGTTTTTTTCAATTTAAAAATGTGTGGAATTTGAAGATAGAAGTCTCCTCTATTACTACAAACATTTTTTCGAGTTTTAAAACAATATTAGAGTGTGCTTTGTTTATCCAATGTCAACAATTTTCCGAGAACGTCGGACGTCGAAAAGTGTGCGTGGAAGCTTTAACTGTGAAATGCAAAGACGTTGATAAAACAATTGTCGTAAGAGCAAAATTTTTTATTCATATATTAATACACAATTATATCATGTTAGCGTTAAAAAATTTGAAAATTAATAACAAATAAACGGAAAATGGAAACTGTGGGGCTACTTTGTGCAAAGTTTCATTCGTTTTTTTTTCGACAGAAAAATTGTCAGACGTAATAAAAAAATACCTGGAACGAGAAACTACCGTGATTACACTTTAGAAAATCTGCAACAATGTTTGCAAGCAGTTGCTGGTGGTATGTCGATTGCAGAAGCTTCTTGGAAGTACAAAATCCACAGAAATACTATCTCTAATAAAATTCACAAGAAACACGTGAAACGTGCTGGTAAACTATTATTTTTCTTCTACAAAGATTTTTCTAATGAATTAATTCAACGATTTAACACATAAAAATATATTTTATAGGACATTAGATGATTTTGACAAAAACTGAAGAGCAAGTTCTGTCATGTTCATTCAAGCATGTTATGTTCAAATTTATCAATATTATAAATGTTAATGAATATGTAATAATTATTATTTTTGAAATTTCATTCATTTCAATGCTTAAAAATGTATATGGTTTCCTTTTGTTTAAACTCAAATGTTCTGAAATAAACTTTCTTTTTAAGAAATTTTTTTTTATAAAAAATGGTTTTTTAACACTGAAAATTATTTTCAAACAAATATCTTTACATATCTTGATACTTTTGTTATTAAAATGTCAACAATTAACTTTTTTAACAATTTTATATCAATATTTTACTAAAAACATGATTATTAAACTGAATTTCTATCGCTGCACAAAGTAGCCCCACTTGGGGGCTACTTTGTGCAGGATATGTTTTGACTTATTATTTGTAAATATTACATACAAATAATGCCAATATTGATCAAATTCACTCGTCTGAGTCCAGATATGAATATAATATCGATAAATTTTACTGAAGTTTGAATTAACATAGTTTTTTTACATGTCAAAGTTCAAAAACTGCGAAATCCTGCACAAAGTAGCCCCACATGACGGTAATTGAAATTTAAAAAAAAACTATTGTATGTACTAAAAAGCAAAATTAATGAAAAAAGCGTACTCATTCGCTATGGAAAATCATAAAAAAAATAGACATACTTCCAATGAAAATTCTTGAAATTTTTGATTTTCTATTGAAAATAAATTTTGGTAACAGGCCCTAATGACATACATCATATTGATTGGTGCAGTTTTATTAGGTAGGTTCAGGTGGGCTAAATTGGATATATTTAAAAACAAAACCCATCTATATTCTCCTTTTACATTAAGATAATTTAATTAATATTTTTAGAGACATTTAATATGATTGCAGCAAGTTTTTTATTTCAGTTTTAGAAAATGATAAAAAATTTAATGTTTACGAACTATCTTTTTAGGATCAACATTTATTGTATGTAAGTTTAAGCTGTTGATGTTAAGCTAAGAATAAATTTTTAAATTCAATTTATTATGAATTGTTAAACACGGTGGAGAAAAGTGGTAGGGTAAGGCTTTGTTAAGTATTGTATGATTGAAATATTTTTTTCACTCTTGTGTTAGCTTTAGTAAGCATTTTATGCTTTGTATTTTATAATTAAACAGTATTAAAAAACAATTTACTTGTTTGATTATAACTTTACGCAATTATTTAAAAAATTTAAACTTAATTTCTTTTTAAATTTCAGTTTTGCTTTTAAAGAGAAGAATAAAGGAGGAAATAACAATATAACTGACTTATTATTCAATGAAAAAAATTACTAAAATAGCTTAATGGTGCCACTTAGTGAGCATATTTAAAGATATAGAATAATGTTTACGAAAGTTTCTGGCTTGCTATGTCAGTTTTTACGTGTAAAACAATACAATTCCCTTAAATTAACTCAATTGAATAAAAATACACATCTTCTATAAATAGTAAAAGCACTTTAAATTACCACTATAGATATTAATTTGTACATTCTCATTTATATTTTAAATGAACCAAAAACTATTGCAGTTAAGTTGCTTTTTGATAAAATTGTGTAGAGTTACTCAAAATATACCGCAATCGAAGTGAAACTTAATTTTGATAGACATGGATATTTTTTTTTTAATGGCGGGCACTTGGAGCTATTGTCCATTGGCCACAGAAAGTGCCAGAACTGCTAATTCTCTTTTCGTTACCCAGTGGGCACCTGTGGCGAAGCCACGGCGGTGGAACAGCGTCGCCCACGTCACACTACCACAACCCGTTTATAGGGCGGGTCACATTCACACATTCACACACAAGGGAGAAAGGACATAGAACACAGATAGAGGGAAAGAAACATCCATGCCTTGCCCGGGATTCGAACCCAGAACCTTTCTGATGCAAGGACAGTTCCCTGCCCCCTACACAGACTGGTCGGCATAGACATGGATATTAACTGGTCAATTTAAAAATTTAATTTAAAATTTTATTTAAAATTTAATTTAAATTTAATTTAATTTAATTTAATTTAATTTAGAAATTTCAATTTTTTTTTAAATGTAATCATGGTGCATTTATTTAACAGCATTTTTATTTATAAAAAAATTATATATTATAAAACAATATTATATAGGTATAGTTTATTTACATATATAATATTGTTTTTTAACAATATTATGTATGTATATGTTTCATTAAAAACATATGCATAAGTATATGTTTTTAATGAAACATATACTAATTTTAGACCTAAGCCTACTTTACTAACTCTAGGTTCAAGTGTGTATATCAAAACATATTTTTTAATGGAATAGTGTAAGTAAACAATCAAGCAAAAAAGGTGAGTTATGCTTTATGGTGAACCTATGTAAATCCTGTGTACATGAAATGCATCAAAAGTTTGGTAAAATAAATTTAATGGAACCTTCTTTAAGAAAAGCTTGATCTTATTGATTTTATACAAACTTAACCCTACCAAATATGTTCTTATATAGGTACAAGCTAAAAAGGTTTCATGTTTTTACAAAGACAAGAGCCTCGAATTCGGACCAAGTGTCCTGCATGAGATGAATAGTAAAACGAAAAGTTTAATTTCGATATTTTTCAATTAACGGGGTAATTAAATTAATTGACAGTAATGCTAAATACCAAGTTTTTACTACGCATGAAGTCTCAATTTTGAATAGTGTTCTTAACGAAATTAATCAAAAAATATTTTCAATAAAATGATTGTAATGCAAAAGTTTTGAAACTGAACCATATGTCTTTTATCAGTTATAAAGAAAAATTACAAAAGTTTCATTTCTATATTTTCGTATTATCCGGAAAATTTACTTAATTGACCATAAAGCTGAACAACGCGTTTTTACCAAGAAAGAAGTCTCAAATTCGATCCATGTGTTCTTTATGAGATAATAAGAAAAAAACAAAAGAAAAAATATTCTAAAGTATTTGTACAATTATCGGGCTGATTAGCCTAATAGACAGTAATGATAACTAACATGTTTTAACCAAGACAGGAGCAAAGCCATAAGTGTAGGTTCACCAGCTGTCCATAGCAAGTGGCCACTCAGAAATAAATAAAAAAAATTACCTTAGTCAGATATTCTTCTTATTAAAAAATATAATAAATCGACTATTCTGTTTCACATTGCATGCCAGTAACAAGTTTAAATCGAAACAAAATATAGTTTCTCTCTTATTTCAAGTTTTAAAATCATGTTTTGTTTTGTTATCAACTGTCTAGACAAAATTGATTGATGAAGTCGTATAAAAGGCAACGTTTATTTGCTTGTAGATGCGTTTTTAGATACCAAATTGAAGTCTCAAAATTCATCTGCATATAAATTGTGTTTCACACCGATTAAATGCTTCCATTTTTGATAAAAAAAAAAATTAATTTCCTATTCATCGAAATTCTTTTCACATTTTTGAATTATATTTCAATTAGTGATTTCGTATTGAAACATCTAATTTCAAAGTATGAATAAATGTTTTTTTTCTGTATTACGCTTCAGGTGTTTGCTTTGTGTATCTCGAATGAAAGATTTCGTAATTGATTTAATGTTTTTTTGTTTTAACATCTGTACAAACTCATATCTCATAAACAGAACTTGCAAAATTTTTATAATAACGATTTCTGAATAAATTATTATAATTACTGAATAACTGAATGTTATCAATAAGAATTGGTGTTACAGTTGGATCTTATTTCATGTGACTTTGTTTTCATAGAAAAGACACTGGCACGAGCTTTATGTTATGATTCAACCCACAGTGCACAAAAAGATGAACCATCCAGAATTGATTTTGATCTAATGATCAGATCTTCTAATTCTAGGACTCAAAATTAATAGTTCAAAGAGGTGAACTCAAATATTCTGATTAGTTAGTGCAGACGATATTTTAAGTTACAAAATCAGACACAAAAACTTACTTTCTCTGAATACGCATACCATTTTTTTTGATGGATTCGAATTTCTGATCCCCGAAAAATCAAGAAGAGCCAATCTGGAAAATATGGTCCCAATAAATTGATCAGGAGACCGGTTCAAAGTTTCTTGCCTTAATGTTTATATAATTTTTTCGTCAAAAATGGAGAAATTTTTTAAACGAATTGAAACATTTTTGCACACAATTATAAAATTCTTTTATTCAAAAATAATTTCTTATTATCTCAAAATTACTAGTATTATTTTCGATTTCATTTAAGGGTAGTCGAAATATTTTTTGACTTGTAAGGTGCGCAATTTTAAAGTCATTTTTAACGATGTAATTTTTTATGGAAAAATATAAAAAAAATCAGGGTGAATAGGTAGAAAAGTTCGTGAAAAATCAAATTTAAAAAGGCTGTAATTTTTAAATATGATTTCGTAGGAACTATTTTATCGATTACGCTTAAATTTTGTATTTCACTATGTAAAATTAAATTTTTTTAAAAAAAGGGAAGTGAAAAATTGCATACCTTACAATTTAAAAATTTCCAATTACTAATAAAAATTCAGAAAAAATAATAAATATTTAATAAAAAATATTTTTTCCAGGAAATTTTCTTTGGATGAAAGAATTTTATAGTTCCGTGAATAAAAAATTCAATTCGCTTTGAAAGTTCCTGAGATATAACGAAATAGGCAAAAAGTAAAATTAAGTTTAACGCAAACAAAAAAGTATTGTCAAAGCAAACAGAATGTGTTCAAATTTACAGCGTTTCTGCCTCTATGGGAACACCAGAGAACATGGTAATTTTTACCGAAGTACCCGTATATCTTTATTGGTTAAAGCAACAATAAAATATAATTTTAATTACTGTGTTTGATAGTAAATGCGGTGAAATTAAGTAATTTTTAGCAGAAGTCGGTAATTTTAACAGTGCAGTTAACGCATTGGTTGAATTTGTTTCCCTATGTAAGCTCTAAGTTAACATTTACCAACACTTGAAATTATAAAAAAAATATGTTTTTGTAAATGTACAAATGCCTGGACATGTCAGAACTAAATCAGTAGCTTTACTGTCATTAAATAAATACTATATTCGTGTAAATAAAATTAGTTATCTAGTGCGATGGTAAACTACAACAACGTCATCATTACAGAGCTCAGCTAATACGTCTTTCTCAAGTCTATATACAGATAGAACAAGACAGAACAACCTATAACCTAGGACACAGTGAGATTCGAACCAACTACATCCACGCTGCATTCGATGCATTTTGTGTTTCGATGCATTCGATGTTTTTCTTAAATTTAAACAATCATTTTTTAAACTTGAATAAGGCTTATAAAGGGTATTTTGTGATGAGCACTCAAATCTTTATATGCAAATATAACAATTAAAAACCATTTTGCTTTGCAACAAATAAAAATCATTGAAAAATCAGTATATTTTTGAAGTTATTTTTTTATTATAAACATAACAGTGATAGCTTTTGCCATTAAAAAATACACAAGCACAGAATTTAAATCAAATTTCCATATCAATGTTGATACAAGGCATAGTAATTTAAATCAATGCAGATGTAATAACATCAACTGAAAAGAACAGAATCTACATGTTCAGAACAGTCTGTAACTATAAATAATATAATAAAAAATATTAGTGAAAGAAAGTATCTAAATAATCTGAAAGCTTAGAAGATCTAATGTTGAAGTTAGATAATCTAATTAATACATAGTAAAGAATTATTTCTTTATTATTAATAAACAATGTATTTATATTACAGATTAATATCTCGTATAAAAATAGTACTAACAGCATTTAAAAAAAATATGTAAAATGAAACGCACATTAAAAACCATACCTATAAGTAACAAACTGTTAACCTTTAAATGTTGAGTTCCTGACTGTTGGAAATGCATGTAACAAATTGGTTGTTTTCACAAAATCACTGGATCATAGGTCAATGAGCCGAAGTAACCACAAAAAAATTGATTAAAATAATGCACAGTACCTAAAGGAACGTAGAGAAAGAGCAATGTTGGTTTTATATACAATAATGTTTTTAATCAAATTGAAAGTAGGTGGAAAATTCGTATAGACTATAACTGGAACCATTTTTCTGTGTGACAAAATATCATTTAAATTGAATCTAAAAAACTTCGGATTTTCAAGAGAAATCGAAACTGAGGTTGCTGTCAAATTTCCGATTGAAAAAAGTTTAAAATTTAGGCAACAAAGGAAAAGCTAGTTGTATTCTTTCATTCTATTAACCAAAGAATCTGCTAAATTTCTGCGACTACTAATGGAATTCGAGATAGATTTCCCAAAGCGATGTTTCATTTTTCCGAGTATAACACGGTAAAATGGGTCAAATGATGGCTTTTTCTTTAACCCAAACAACAAATCTTAGATATATTTTCATATCGGTCAGCGTTGACTGATATCGGCAAAGACTAATGTAATGAAGATGCCCAGCAGTTATTCGTGAATTTTTCTGATAGAGCTGTCTGCTGTTCCACCAAGCGCTCTATAACGCGTAGGTAGGGTGTTCAAATCTTGCAGTAATAGTGAATGCTTCTTTTTTATGATCATCGGTAACTTGAGCTATCTGTTCTTTACCTTAACAAGGACTTATAATATAATGTATGTAAGCTATATAAGCTTAAAAATTATAACGATTATGACTGATAAGGACTCATGCCATTTAATCAAACAATATTTAAAGTCAGTTATCAGTTTAAATTGCATTCTATTTCATTTTAAAATTATTAGAACAAAAAAGAAATTCAAGTGTTTTCATAAAATGTTTGAAGCTATGAATTTATTTTTACAGCATTCATAAAAATGTTTAAATGGCGATAATATTAAAAAGTTTAATTATGTATGTGGAAATTATATTAAGGAATTTAAACTAAGATTAGCGTTTACTTTTCAAGCCAATAAGCAATTTACAGATTTTAGAAGAAATTTTACAGCGAAGCTAAATTACTTAACTATTTTAAAATGGTTTTAACATAGCCAAATATCAGAACTTATAAAACAATAATGTAACGCTGGAGGTAATGCAAAAATAAATATTTATATTCACCTTAATTTTATCGCTCAATCGCCTATGTAAGATTAGAAATAGTAAACTGTGTAGCGCATCTCTATGTAAGTCTTTAAAAATGCAGAAGATTTGAACTATATCCCATCGTGGAATGTATTGCTGTATTGTACATCACCAGAGAAAAATATAAAATGAGAAATTTTTTTGTTCAATAATTTAATTATTGACCTTATTGATAGGTTCACTCATTCTGATTGAACATCTGACTGTGTGTCATATGGCATAATATAGGATATCTTGATACCAAGTGCATTCTTAATACCTCAGTGATAAAATATTTCCCACAGTCAGTTAAAAACTAGACCATGGAGAGAGGCATAATTTTAAAAAGTTAAATACTATTTAGTTTTCTGTCATGTTGCTGAGAGAATATAGAACAGAAATTTTTAAAAAAAATTTCCTTGGATTGTCAGCAAAACCAAGTGTACCAAGAGATATCAATTCACTAAGGGACTCAAAAATACACTAATGTAGGTACTGTGCGGATTTCAGCTTGTGACTTTTCTGTATATATATATATATATATATATATATATATATATATATATATATATATATATATATATATATAAATAAATACAAGAAAACACGAAGAAAGTTAAGAAAAACAATAAGTTTCATTTATTTCGCTTAAGCTGCAAGGAAACAGAACTCATTAGATAAGTTCAAAATGAAGAATAAAACAAGGAAAAATTATAGACATATTAAAAAAAAAGGGGGGGGGAATAATAAGTAAAAAAATAACAAACGACAGTTCATTAAAAATAAAAAAATAAAATAAAAAAAATAAATAAAAAAATAAAATAAAAAAGATGAAATTTTATTTAAAAAACAGGAAAAAAAGCCGGAAAAAAAAGATAAAATCTTTTCTTCAGCCCACACGATTATATTCGCAAAACAGAGTGCTTTCTGATATTGTATCAATAAAGCGAAAGCAAAATATATTAATACAATAGTGTGAGGAGCACTCAAAAAATTGTTTATAAAAATAACAACAAATAAAATAGATCACAAAAAGTAAAAATAACATGTAAAAACAGATAATAAAATAAAATAAAAAGAAAACCCATTAAAAAGGGGGACTATAAAGCGAGTAACAAAATCAGATCAAATTACATGGACGGAATATTTTTCAAGAATGATTTAAAAATATAAAATAGAAAAGAGAAACTTAAATTGCCAGTTATGCAAATAATTTTAGCCTCGGATTAGAAAAATTATTTAAATTATCAAAGAAAAAAACTTTTTTAATAGATAATTTTAATCCATTTCGGGCAAATCCGTGTTAAAATTATCTATTAAAAAAGTTTTTTCTTAAATGAACATCTATCTTCTAAAACTATTTATGATCAATTTTTAAAATTATCCCGTATAATATTACCTTCCGCACATCCATTTCGGGCCCATTCTTGGTAACTAACAAATCAAAGCTCAGAATAACAAATCACTTCAGCAGTGCAGTAAGAACGACACTTTAAAACCCTCTTGTTACACTCAATTTGCGCTTTTGTTTTCATCTCTTGTTTTCATATTTTGTAATCTGGCAATCTTTCTGCGAAAACATTTTTAAATCATTCTTGAAAAATATTCCGTCCATGTAAATTGATCTGATTTTGTTACTCGCTTTATAGTCCCCCTTTTTAATGGTTTTTATTTTTATTTTATTTTATTATCTGTTTTTACATGTTATTTTTACTTTTTGTGATCTATTTTATTTGTTGTTATTTTTATAAAAAAAAATTTTGAGTGCTCCTCACACTATTGTATTAATATATTTTGCTTTGGCTTTCTTGATACAATATCAGAAAGCACTCTGTTTTGCCGATATAACCGTGTGGGCTGAAGAAAAGATTATATCTTTTTTTCCGGCTTTTTTTCCTGTTTTTTAAATAAAATTTCATCTTTTTTATTTTATTTTTTATTTATTTTTTTTATTTTATTTTTTTTATTTTTAATAAACTGTCGTTTGTTATTTTTTTACTTATTATTCCCCCCCCCTTTTTTTTTCATATGTCTATAATTTTTCTTTTTTTTATTCTTCATTTTGAACTTATCTAATGAGTTCTGTTTACTTGCAGCTTAAGCGCAATAAATAAAACTTATTGCTTTTCTTAACTTTCTTCGTGTTTTCTTGTATTTATATATATATATATATATATATATATATATATATATATATATATATATATATATATATATATATATATATATATATATATATATATATATATATATATATATATATATATATATATATATATATATATATATATATATATATATATATATATATATATGCATGCGTATGTGTGTGTATAATATGAAAAAAATTAAAGAACATCAACGCATTACATTGAAACTCTAATTTATAAATTCCTAGACTAAGTCATGCAGAAATAACAAAGAAAACGAAGAGACTTTTCGAAATATGAAGAAATCGTTTTGTTTATGTCACCATGTTAACTGTAAAAGAAAAAGAAGACCAAACAATTGTTGCTCTAAAAATACTATCTTATTCCAAAAAGAATAAAAATATAAAAAAGATCTTTCATATATTGGATTTCCAATAAGCTTCCTTTTCTCAAAAGAAGCAAGTATTTCTCCGGATATTTTTTTTTCTTTAAACATGAACAATAAGACTACCGAAATAGTAATTTAGAAAATCGAATCATTCTCGCTACTTTTTGGCGGGTTTCTATCTTTGGCACTTTGGCCGTCACATGATTAGCAAACTTATTATTTTAAAAAGCAATAAAATAATTAAACATAGTGATTACAGTAATTTGAAGTCATTTTAATTGCTTATAGTAATTTATTTATTTAGAAAATAAATCTCTATGCATAATTTAAGATCACTTGTATACAGGATATTTATATGTATAAAGTTTTTTGCTTAAATAATAAAACGTCAGATTTTTTTAATGAACCTTAAACACTAAAATTTTTAAGATTTATTTAAAAAAAAACCAATATTATATAAATATTAGAATACACTTGACTGTTTTTTTAATTTTGCGTAATTGTAAATAAAATCATTCTTATAACTATATACAATTTTTCTCTCTGTTAAATCTGATCAAACCTATCGAATAAATATATCCATCTAAGTTTCAAACCTGAACAAGTGAGTCAAAAATGGTTATGCATATAATAATTGCAAATGGAATTTTGGTCCCGTAAAAAAAATGTCATTGAAATATTTGAAATGGCATACATTATAAAATCTTCCGGCTTGTTTGGAACTTACTTTACACATGCTTTATGCTTTCTACGTTTATTTTATTTAAAAAAATTAGTAAGTAAAACTATATCAGCAGACATAATATAAATTCAAATCTAGTGCTCAAAAATTATTATCATTTCTTTTTATTTACTGATCAAAGTTTATCACAAAACTTCATAAAATCATTATTTTTCTGAAAAATTGTAATCGATCGATATAATATATTTTAAAAGTAATGGAAGAATTTTGAAACAAAAATCTATTAAAATAGTAAGTTTATTTGATTTTTTTTAATTAAAAGTTGAGTTTCTACTTAGCTAAAATTCGCTAATTTTCTTACTAAATATTATGTATTTTATTATGTATTCAGGTTATTAGAAAGATTGAATTATTTACCGTTTAATTTGAATTTCAGCTCGATAGAAAATATAATTATGTGATTGGATAAAGTTCATAATTGTATTTTTCCTCTATAAACTTATATTATAGTTACTAGAATGGAATTTGTTCAGTTATCTATATTTCTCTCTCCCTTTTTCAAATTTTCATAAATATTTTGAAATTAAAAATCCACTGAAATTCAGAGATTCACAAATATAGTTTTTAATGCATTTTTTACACTGGTTTTTGATTTATATATATATATATATATATATATATATATATATATATATATATATATATATATATATATATATATATATATATATATATATATATATATAACACAACGTTGTAAAGATGCTGTTTCTACTCGTACAACAGCGCAACGTTGAAAAAATGAAAAAAAAAAAAATCTTTACTGTACCGTCATTCGGGGCTACTTTGTGCAGCGATAGGAATTCAGCTTAATAATCATGTTTTTAGTAAAATATTGATATAAAATTGCTAAAAAAGTTAATTTTTGACATTTTTAAAGACAAAAACATCAAGATATGGTAAAGATATTAGTTTGAAAATAGTTTTCAGCCATAAAAAACCATTTTTTTTGAAGAATTTTTTCTTAAAAAGAATGTTTATTTCAAAACATTTGAGTTTAAACAAAAGGAAACCATATAAATTTTTAAACATTGAAATGGATGAAATTTTAAAAATAATAATTATTACATATTCATTAACATTTATAATATTGTTAAATTTGAACATAACATCCTTGAATGAACATGACAGAACTTGCTCTTCAGTTTCTGTCAAAATCACCTGATGTCCTATAAAATATATTTTTATGTGTTAAATCGTTTGATTAATTCATTAGAAAAATCTTTGTAGAAGAAAAATAATAGTTTACCAGGAAGTTTCACGTGTTTCTTGCAAATTTCATCAGAGATAGTATTTCTGTGGATTTTGTACTTCCGAGAAGCTTTTGCAATCGACATACCACAAGCAACTGCTTGCAAGCATTGTTGCAGCATTTCTAAAGTGTAATCACGGTAGTTTCTCGTTCCAGGTTTTTTTTTATAACGTCTGACCATTTTTCTGTCGAAAAAAAAAACGATTGAAACTTTGCACAAAGTAGCCCCAAAATGCTTTTTTTTTTCATTTCCCGGTTATTTGTTATTAACTTTCAAATTTTTTTAACGCTAACATGATATAATTGTTTAATAATATATAAATAAAAAATTTTGCACTTACGACAATTGTTTTATCAACGTCTTTGCATTTCTCAGCTAAAGTTTCCACGCACACTTTCCGACATTCGACGTTTTCGGAAAGTTGTTGACTTTGGATGAACGAAACACACTCTGAGATTGTTTTAAAATTCGAAAAAATATTTGTAGTAATAGGAGAGACTTCTATCTTCAAATTCCACGCATTTTTAACGTGAAATAAACATAATACTGAATAGCAGCACTTGAAAAATGCCAAATTCAAATTTGCACAAAGTAGCCACCGCTGCACAAAGTAGCCCCGAATGACGGTATGTGAACAAATCAACAGAGATGGGTGGAAATTATTGCCTTCAAAATTAACCAAAAATTATTATCAATCTGTCACAAAATACGTCTTGCTAATGACTGAAGATATTCAAAAGATATTGAGGGCAGTACAATTTTCAAAGGGTTTCAACAATCTACCGACTTATCTTTTCTACCTTTCTTATCTTCTTTCCTACTTCTACTTTCTTCTTTTCTACCTTTCCTTAATAATCTTTTCAACCTACTATTTTCGATTTTTGAAACTGACTATGTTAGGTATTGAAACAGAACTACACGGCGCCGGAAAATGGCTATTGTTTACAAACCTCCCGATAAACATTTGCAAATTGTAGAAAAAAAAAACCTCTATCCAAATTGGTGCATCCATTCTCAAGTTATTAGCCAGCGTACATACAGACCGATCACTTTTATCTATAGACAGAGATACTTCCTATTCCTTGAATGTAAATTTCTTTTTATGGTACAAATAAACATGAATTTAGTTAATGCAATATTTTTTTCTCCAAATTAGGGCCAAAAGCAACTATTATTATTGCTTTTTGTTATTTCTTACAATATTAACCTAACAAGTAAACATTAATACCAATCTAGAATGTTGAAATTGAAAATATTAAATTTGCAAGCCCTTATATTAAGTTTGGGCAGACCAGGTGGCCGAGTGGTTAGCGTGCCTGACTGCGGAGCCGATGGTTGTGAGTTTGAATCCCGCTCAGGGCATGGATGTTTCTTTCTCTCTGTGTTCTATGTCCTTTCTCCTGTGTGTGATTGTGTGAATATGACCAGCCCTATAAACGGGTTTGTGGTTGCGTGACGTGGGTGAGGCTGTTCCACCGCCGTGGCTTCGACACAGGTGCCCACTGGGTAACGAGAAGAGAGTAGCAGTAATGGGACAATACATCCCAAGTGCCCGCCATTAAAAAAAAATTAAGTTTGAATTATATTAAGCGTGAATTATATTTTAAACTACGCTATGCCTAAAATTATCGAATTTCAGCCAATTTTTATTTTTAATAACTACTAGAATGCCATGGCTACTTTAGAATACTTTTAACTAATACATGTTTGCAGAGTGCAGTCAATTTATCAACATAATTTTAGTTTTTCCTTTGTTCATCAAACGCTCGTGGCAATTAGTTTTAACTCCATTATCTTAGGTAAAAATTTTTCTGGAGGCCTGTTTTATAAATGAACCTTCAAAACTCTTTTGTATCCATGCATTTAATCAAATGGTAATTTCTTTCCCTAATAGGTAATGCATGTAATAAAGAACGAAATATTACTCGTTTGACATTCCCATTAGCTAGGAATGATTTAATTATTCAAACAAATCCATAAATCGAATATCAGCTAGGAAAAAGAAGTATTAGCAAATAAAAGGAATTTATCAATTAGGAATTAACTAAGACTAAAACTAATAATTAATTAAACATAATTAATATCTTCATTTCGAAATACACAAATCCATTTGGAGAAAAAAATCAAATGCTTATTATTGTGTATATCAAAAACATGTTCTATTAAATGATTTTGTTTATTCGTTTTGTTATTCTTAATCATTATTTGATATCTATTGTGCAGCTTTGAAAAAAAAAATTTCACTTATTCTTTATTATGTCTCTGTTTATTTTCTTTTTCCTTATTTTGACTTTTTCGAGACTATGTTGCTATTTTTTTTATTTTTACATTTTTCTGATATTTATTATAAGAAAAAAGTTGCAGTATTTTTTCCATCCATTTATTTGTTCCAATTGTGCACATTTTGTGATGGTGATAGCTATTATTTTTATTACGATGTATAGCATTGAAGATAAATTTCAAGTATTGAATTTATATGCATTAAACTATTTTTCAAAAAAAGTAAAATACTTATTTGTTTTTACTATACTTGAATAATGTTCGATGCAAATGTCAAGTATTGAATCTGTACAAATAAACAATATTTATTTTAAAGTAAAATATGATTTTTTTCCTTAATGGAATTTGACATTCCCGTATTGAAATTCAATATTTAGTTATGTCAAAGCATGATATATAATTTCCATCCAATACGCATTGTCTTTTTCATATTATCAAAAGTATGCATTGCAATTGTCTATTATTAAAAGTATACATGTAAACAGCATTTTTTAAAAGCAAAAAAGTATACATGTAAACAGCATTTTTTGAAAGTATAAATTAAGTATCGAAAATTAAGTTTCAGTTAATCAAATAAATTAAAATTTTCCTCAGAAATAATTTTTATTATTTCAATGAAAATGAAAATTTCTCGTACTGAATTTAATCGCATGGGGTCAATAATTTATAAATGTAAAAGATACGTGTTTTCGATTCATCATTGAAAGTCAATTTCAGTTATATAAAACCATGATAATTTTTTTTTAATCAAAACATGTAAATGTGTCTTTAAGCTCGATAAGTAATCACGAAATTTTTCCTAAGCATTGTGGTATGATATTTGATTTGTCTATTCTTAAGTACAATAGAATATGATATTAATACTAATTGAAACAAAGACACTGAAAAATTTATCGTACACTAATTTTTGAGTTCTCATACTTTTAAAATTATTATGCATTTTAATACCTTTCAAAAAATAGAAAAATAATCTATTGTTTAAACAAGCTTGTTTAAATAAATTTCATAAATCTCTTCTTCTCCACCCTGCCCTAAAAGTGCTTTTCCTGTAAGAACGAAATGTGATAAATGTTTTCAATAAATAAAGAAGAGGAATAATGAAGCAGAATAGTGGAAAAAATCAGAATCATGAAAGATCTTTTTTATTATTTCAAAAAAATTGATTATGTCTCGAATTGAATCCATGTGTGTGGATAATATTTTAATTCTTCTTAAGTGCAAAAGATGTATTTTTTTTCGAATTGTGAGAATCAATCACAGATATATTAAAACATGATAACAGTTTCTTCAAAACTCGCAAATGTGTTTTTTAGCTATATCATGGAATTAGATCATGTTTTTTTTTAGCTACGAGTATATCATGTCTACATCATGGATCTAGTGATCATGGAACTTATTCCAATGATATTTGGTTAATAAATTTTTAATGTAATAAAATAATATTAATGATTAAAAGAAAAACACAGAAAAATTTATGATAAGCAAAATTCTTGATTTCTTATTTTTTAAATTGATTTATAAATTTGGTAAAATTAGAGAAATAATCTATCACTTAAGTTTGTCTGAAACCTAAACGTGAATTTATTGGAAGAGAAAAAAATATGATAAATGTTTATCTTTAAATAAAACGAGGGATAATGTAGCAGGAGAGTAGAAAAAATAAGAATCATTAAAAATCTTCTTTATTGTTTCAATGAAATTGAAATTGTTTCGCATTGAGTCAATATATGTGGGCAATATTTTCAATATTTTGTTCAACGTAAAAGATGTATTTTTTCGAATCATGGAAAATCAACTACAAATACGTCTAACCATGATGGAAAAATGTATTATTTAGCTAGATAAGTAACCACGAAATGTATTCCAAATTTATTCTAAAAATTATACTGTGATATTTGATTAGTCAATTTCTAATGAGAGAAAAAATACTGAAAAATTTATGAGAAGCAAAATTTTTTATTTATCATTTTTTGAATATTGATTTGTATTTTCATAACTTTGGTTAAATAAGAGAAATAACGTATTTTTATATAAGTCTGAACCTTAAAGGCAAGTTTATTGGAAGGAAAAAAACATGATAAATGTTGATCAATAAATGAAAACCAGGGATAATATAGCAGAAGAGCGTTGTAGTTTCAAAACAAGTTGGAAACAAAAGTTGCTATATTTACGAAGCAGGGTAAGTAAGAAATGCGACACGAGATCAATACTAAGCCGTTTTTAATAATCGTGATAAATATTTGAGTTATTTACACGAATTTCGAATCACTTCTAGAAAGTATAGTAACTTTCTGGAAAGAGAGAACAAAATGACTCTCATTCAAATGCTAAAGATTACTGACGGAAATCCAATAGCTTAGAATTCTCAGATTGCGAATTCATTTCCTGGGAAAAGCAATGAGTTTGTCATTTTCTGCAGAAAGCAATTTCATAAAAAGTTTGAACTATTCTTAATGTTTTCTCCAATAAAAGCGTCAAAGGGGTGACATTTTATTCCCTTTTTGAATAATCACAATACTTAAAATAATTTTAGTTTTTAAATAAAATCATACCTAAAATAATGTCCCCTGTTGCTGCTTAGCTTTTAAAAGTTTCTATTGCGATAGCAGTTTTTCAGTAACTTTTTTTAAAGTTTTTTATTTTATTTATTCCCTTAAAGAAATATGTTTTTGCACCTTGCGCAAATGTAGGAGAATAGCATAGATTTTTAATTAATAACTAAATTTTTTTAAAGCAAATAAGTGATAACTCATGCTTTCTTACATAATATTTTTGAAGTTCAACGCAATTTCAATTGAGTTACTTGAATTACTTACATCGCTATTTATCTATCTAAGTATCATGGTACAATATTTTTTAAACAAGGAAAATAAGCTTAAAAATGTACTTGGTACTTTAGAAAATAGGATTTTTCAGTGCAGAATAATTTCAAATTTTTTTATTATTGCAAAATAAAGGGCTTAATACTAACAGTGTTTTTTTATTATAAAATAATTCTATGATCATACCTTAATGCTTACTTAAGCTTTTCATACCTCTTGATGCATGAAGCAGACCAGCCCACCTTTCCCTGCTCTCAATTTTTAGCGTTAAGCTTTGACAGCAAAAACTAAAATCTTTAGAATAGGTTAGCATAAGCATATTACAATTGCTGTATTATATTGCCCCTGCTTGGATATAGAGGTAGACATTTTATTTATTGACTTATAAGTTGTGTTTTTTTTTTCTCAAGTTGTAAAATACAGTATTTTGGAGTGAAAGAAATGTACAATTTTTTTGATTCCTCATAACTTGGGTTTTTGATCTGACTTGATTTTCATCCTTTAAATTTTGCTTTCTTGAAATCCGTTGACATGTATCCGTTGGTTATTCTTAATGACCCCATATTTCTCTTGCTAACATGGGTTCATTTTCATTTCATTACTTCATAATCTATCCATCTCCTGTCATTATGAAATAAATAAATGGAAATCGTTTACATGATTTTTAAATGCAGCTTTTAATGCTGGTATGAAAATTATGTTCAAAAGAATTTGATAATCATTAGTTGATTCTCATTATTTATTTTTATTATATTTGAATTATCCCTGAATTCTTTGCTATTTTTCCGGGAAAACATAAATGGACATAAAACAATTACAAGTCATGTCATAGGCTTCACTTTCATGATTTAAATTTCAGTTTTTCTAAGCGATTGTTTTTAAGGGTACAGTAAAAAGGCCCAATGCTTGCAGCTAAGTGGTTCGAAAATACTCCCTATTTTTTAACAAGAAATAAAAAAAATAATAAAATAGAGCAAACATAAGATAAACCATTGTTCCTTTTTCTAATTAAAAAAACAAAATCATAATAAATTACGTATTTTGTTTCAAACGAAAATGTATAACTTAACGGTGTGCTGTTTCAAAACAAATCATATTAAAAATTTATCAGAGGATTTTTGAAAGAAAGCGTGTGCTGGTATTTTAGATATTACAAAATGCAAACTCGATGATAAATATTTCTCAAAAATATCCACATATTCATTTAAGCGGTAACTTCTAAGTCGGCGTTAACACTCTGATTCATGCAATTCCTACCGCCTTATAATATTTCAAGCCATGTTTTCGCAAACTTTGTTATTAAACCATGTTTAAATTCATACCACGTACATCTTTCACGTTTGTATAATACGGAGGTGTTTTATCTGTATAAAATGAGAACGTGGAGTTGGAACGTGCCTTAGATAGAAATCTTCGGAGATCGCCGTCTCATCGTATAACGCTTTTTATTTTCCCTGAACATTTAAAAGCTTGATGCTATTAAGTTTAATTAGACTTTAAATAAAATTCGCTCTAGCGAAAGCAATTTTCAATAAAACTTTCCTTTTTTTAGATATAAATACAATTTAAACTATTTAAAGTGTAAGCAGAATAGTTAATCTCAAGAATTTGTTTTCATTTCCATTATTATTACCTTATTAATTTTTTTTATTCTATCTCGAAAATCTTTACAAGTTCAAAAAATAAGTACCTCAAACCATGTAAAATGTGTTAATAGTTGTGAAACTTTAATAAGAAGATAAATTGAAATTCTTTTCAAATTGAACCGTAATACTACTATATAAAGAATCTGTTTTCACAATACTATTGCTCATAGCCTAAGATCTGCAAAAAATATGCACAATATTATAGTTAACGTTCTTCAGAATTTCTAAACGTATATTATTATACTGTATAGTATTAAAAGAGTGTGTTATACTATATAATATATTTTAAACCTTAGTCAAATAAGATTCAGTTATCGTGTATAAAACGATACAATATATTGAAAATATATAAAGACTAGTAGAAAATAAAATAGCTTCTTTACAAGTAAACGGTAAGTATCACGTGTAAAAAATAAAATTGCATTAAAGAAAAAGCTACAGACATCTGGCATAGTGTTCAAGCTTTACTAATGCAGTTTGCTACGCTGATTTTAAATCTGAAATCTGTTTCTCTCGACCACGTAAGATTTTTAAGATATGGATAAAAATAAATTTTCATTTCATAGAATACTGTTTTAAATTTCGTAAATTTAATGAACACTGACTAAATTTTATTATTTTAATTTATATTTCTTGCATTGTGTACAACAACTATACATTTTCGCCACATCTACTTAGATTTTGTGAATTCCTTTGCAATGAGTGACACTTTAAATTGGAACTGCAGGGAAAAACTCTTACGGTCAAAAAAAGTTCTAGAAAAAAGGCAAGGAAGAAAAGCATTGGAAAAATGAATCTGGAAAAAAAGTACTATTTAAACATTTACATGAAACTAATGACTGATTTGATCCATGGTTCTAAACATGAATGTTTTCAATATAATTAAATATGCATTCAAATTTAAATAGAAATTTTAAAAACTGATTAATAGGAAGAATTTTATTTGAAGATTGGGGAAATGAACTTTTAATGCATGCTCTCGTTTTCTTATACTTGAACATAATATAGTTATATAATATACTTAATAGTGTTATTATATATAATGCATCAATTTAGAATTGTTTCATATGAAGTAAATTTTGTGATAAGCTAAAATTGACAAAAATATTGAAATGTTTCATTTTAATAATTTTTTTCATAAAAAAAATCGTTGATAAATTATTGTCACAATGCAATTAGTGTAATTATTGAAATTCAGAAGATTTTGGAATTGCTTAAGAATCTAAAAATTTTGTTAAATAGTATGAAGTGCGAAAAGTTTTTTCCATGACTTTTAAAAATAAACTTGTACTAATTTCATTACAATAGACATTCAATAGATTTAAACTCGGGCTTAATTCACTCAATGGCCTAAATTAAATTGTATTTAAATTCATATAACTCTAAAAGTTATGTTTTTTCTGGTGTTGCTCTCAAAAAAATTGGGGGGGGATTTGTGCTTTTTTCAGGAGCTTCTTTTGGAGTCTTATTGGTACTTTTTTTCTAGAGCTTTTTTTCTGTGATTTTTTTTCCATACTTTTTTTTTATCTTTTACCATTTTCTACTTCGCAGATGTTTAAGATCTTAAGAAGAGTGCAACACTGATGTATACTGAAGATTAATGATGTAATTTTAGTGTGTATGGATTTTATGTATGCTGTATTTTGAATGAAGTGACTTAATCTGGCTGTTTTCTTAGCTAATAATTTGCTCATGAGTACTCAATTTTAAGATTAATGACTATAGTGAAGTATTAATGGCTGAAGAAGTATATATAAAAAAAAGCAAGTGGTTAAGACAAAATGGCTTGCCTATTTTGAATCAGTGAAATTTTACTGTCTTAGAAAATGCATTGGATATTACGGTATCCATAAGTTTTTAAAAATTTGCTTTTCAGCGCTATTTACTCAAATCAAGGTACTGTAAGTATCACATGCTCTAATCACAGAATTATTTTCTTAAAGCAAAATAATACAAGCATCACCATTAAGTCAAATTATTTGCTTGCGAAAATTATTGCTATTATTGATAATATAATAATTTTGTAGTATATGAACACCAACAAATGATATTTAACAAATGATAATGCAACGTACATCATATTTTTTCAAATTAATATGATAATAATTCGTTTTAGAAAGTATACAAATACATGTGAAACACAGAACACATTATG
This sequence comes from Parasteatoda tepidariorum, assembly GCF_982258835.1. Taxonomy (NCBI): domain Eukaryota; kingdom Metazoa; phylum Arthropoda; class Arachnida; order Araneae; family Theridiidae; genus Parasteatoda; species Parasteatoda tepidariorum. The sequence goes on from NC_141761.1 coordinate 23,671,062, forward strand.
TATAACGTAAACAAATATCTGAGATTTCCTTAAACCGAATAGCAAAATTTAAATATCTTCGCAAGCAAAGATTGTGTGGAATGCAAAAATAATGATTAAAAGATAAAATTGGTTATACTTTGTTAAACTTAATCTACATTTCATACGCAAAACAGTGAAATTGTTAGGTGTTATTAACTAAGTTTGTCGAAAAAAGGGAAGAGAAAACAAAACAGAAGTTTAGATAGTGCTTATCGTCTATGCAGACCTGGTTAATCTAAGAAGGCAATGATCTGAGTGCCTTTTGCGCAATTAAAACTAGATAAAAATAATTTTATTATTTATAACAGAAAAACCAAGGTAATGAGGATTCTAGGTGACATTTAACTAAATTCAAGCAAATTAACATTAACGTTTATCCGTTAATTAAAAGAAATAAATAACAATCTTTTTCCTCATTTCTTATCTGAAAGCCACTAAAATTTTTAAATTTTTAAAACCTATTTAAACGACACGCATCTTAGCATTCGTTTTCTTGGTGTTTAAATTTGATGCTAAAAAAGAAACTTTTTAATATTATTCATTGGCTGTTTGTTTCGATATGCCATCGAAACCTCTTTTAATTCCAAAATCAATCACAAAGATTATCACCTAATAATTTACCAGTTGAAATCTCTGAAACTTAAAGGCAGCATAATTCAAAATTGTGTTTTTATGTAAGGACTTCTCCTGAGAAATATAATGTTTTGTATGTTAAATTTTCTTTCAGATCTTCATTTTTTTAAAGATATATTCAACTTAATGTATACTTGTAGCTTCAAATTATTATCTCAGCACCTCGAATTGAAAAGTATTTATTTATTAAAATTTTATTACTGCAATTAATGCAAATTATTTGAACCGTTCTAAAATTCATTTTAAAATCTATGCACATTGGGGTTTACAAATTTATATTTTAATTGGAAAGAGCAAATGTTTCTTTAAATTCTTGATAATTTTATGGGGATTTAAAGTAAAAAACTATTTTTAAAATTAATTAAAATGATTTCAATTTAAAGTAAAGCCTGAAGATAGAACATAACTAAAGGGGAATGTATTCTAGACCCGCTCTACAAACAAACTGGTTTTTGAAAGATTTGCCCCATATTTTTTTTTAAGTAGCAAAGATCGAAATCGTTTATTCCGACATAAACATTTATTTGTAACTTATTATCATCTTGTAAAAAATTTAGAATAAATATTAAGGGTGGCTATTATGAATCACCTTTTGCTCGAAGTAGCAAATTTGCCACATTGTAAAAACTGCGATTCAATACTTATTCAAAATTGGCATTGAAAAGCTCTAAATATTGTATCTTTCTTCACGTTAACACCTAATCGAGTGTTCTTACGCATTTCAAAGAGTGTAAATAAATTTTAGCGTTAATAACTGATAAAGCTTAACCTTTTATGCAGTTGAAGAAGGTTGTGATTTTTGGAGCTCTGTATATTTAGAAAATGTTTATTGTATATGTTAACTATTTAACTAAATTTTAACATGAAACGATGGTGCACTGTAAGAAATTCTGAATTAAATTATAATATAAAGTATCAGCACCTTGGCAGCATTATCATTAAAATCTATTTAAACGCAAAATCCATTTTCACCGTAAAATATTCTGTAACTCTTATAGTAATATTTGTTTAATTAAAGAGATTCAACGATTTTACGGTAATTATTGATGTAAAAATTACGGTACGTCAGTCTTTTTCAGTAATATATATGTTTCAGTAAAAATCAATTTTACGACAAAAAATACCGGCATATATAATAACAAAGAATAACACGAAATAATAAACATGGTAACGGCTACTTTACGACAACTAGGTGTTTCACTACACTAGGAACTCTTCTTAGTTTGGGTGTGGTTGAACACCAAATGAAATACCATTTCGGTGTAAAGAAGGTGCCACTATTTTTGATACACGAATGATTTTTACAGAGTCTTTGTTAATATGTATAGTGAGAAGAATCCTTATCGCGAAATATTACAAATTGTTCGAATTCAAAATAGTATAGTTTGCAGTTAACTTAACGCACTTAATTGTCTATGTTTTTAAGCACTTATTAAACGATTTAAATTCAAGAATAACTTTAGATAATGACTTAAAACGAGAGAAATATCAAATCATTTATGCGACGCTTTAAAACAAAATTATCATTAAGTACGAAAAATAATCACCTTTTTTTGTAACAAACACATTGTTTTAAAAGTTTATATAAAAAATAAATCTCGAAACTGAGAACGGTTACTTATTTAATGGCGATAAATTACCGTGCGTGAATGATAATTGCAAGACTTATCTGCTGAAATCATTAACTTTCATGAACGCTTTCTCAATCGCCATCGGAAATCTCAGAATTCAGTTCATTTTGAATGATAATGGGACTTGGACATTACCTCAATCAAAGAGAGCATTAAAATAACGACAATGTGCTGTATGAAATCATTTATTCTCTTAATCCGTAGAAAATAAACGCGCTTAAAATGCTGTTTTAATGAGTTGGATGATGGGATTTTAAACAAAATTTTTGATGACATGCTTATAAATATTTGTTAGCAACAGATTTTACATATTTTCTTAACATTTGCTTTTTTCGAAACCTTGATTATCTATTAAATACTTTAATGGTATTATAAATGTTTGAATAAATAAATATTATATATAGTACACACGTACACACACACGCACGCACACACACACACACACACACACACACATATATATATATATATATATATATATATATATATATATATATATATATATATATATATATATATATATATATATATATATATATATATATATATATATATATATATATATATATATATATATATATATATATACACCGAAGAGCTATTACATTATGACCACCCTGTTAATAACATGTAGGACCACCTTTAGCCCTCAAAACTGCTAGCAACCGCCGTGGCATTGATTCCACAAGGTACTGATAGGTAGTCTGAGGTATCTGGTACCAAGCCCTCACCAACTGGTCCTGCAATTCCCTCACATTGCGAGGGGGTAGCGTGGCAGCACGAATTTGGTTTTCCAAGTAGGACCACAAATGCTCTATTGGATTATGTTCAGGTGAATTTGGGGGCTAATACATGACTTGAAAGTCACTGGAATGCTCCTCGAACTAATTCATGACGATTCGACTCTTATGATATGGTGCATTAACCTGTTGGTAAACACCATCCCCCGCAGGAAAGACTGGTGCCATGAATGGGTGAACCTGGTTTGCAACTGTGCTCAAGTAGCTTGCAGGCGTCAGGGATTGTTCTATGAGGATTATGGGTCCTAATGTGCCCCATGAAAACATTGTTCCTGGGCGAGAAACCATGAAACCTGGGAGAGCCCATTGTTATAGATGGAGGGTGGTCATAATGTAATGGCTCTTCGGTGTATATATATATATATATATATATATATATATATATATATATATATATATATATATATATATATAAAATTATTTTAATATTTATTAAATATTAAAAAGTTCAACGTGCATTATCATACTAACTCAATACAGCCTTCATACACAGTCCATTTCAACCATATTACCATTGTCATATTCTTAAACTTGATAACAGGATACTCTGTTTCAGTTTTGAAAGTTCTGGTTTCAATGCCAAGCCGTCATTACCAATAAGCACATTTAATTGACTGTAGACGATTCAAGCATTTTAGAGACAAGATTTCGGGCAGTAAGTTTGCTTGCTGACTCTATACGTACCAATTTTCTGTAGTTTTTCCGAATAATAGGACTATATTCATGACTTTTAAAAAGTGTTACTCTTTAATCTTGTGGCTGACGCAACATTGACATTTCTAGTTCTTGTGCCAATAAAGTTAAGCCAACAATCTTTTTGAAAGGAAACGTTCGTTTTAAAACAGTTTTGCAGAGGAGCCATGGCGACTCATGGGATGGAGCGCTCACCTCTCAGTGAGGTTACGCAAGTTCTAACCCTAGTTTCGGTCATCTGGTTGAAACGAATTTTGCTCCCGACTCACATCGACCACAGTGCTGATATAAAATATGCTCAGTGGTTGACGGATCATTAGTTAGAGACCCCTTGCTATCGGGTTAACTGCGAAAGATGTTCGTGATTTTTTTCTCCGCGTAACGCAAATGCGGATTAGTTCCATCAAAAAGTCCTCCCCGAAGGTTAGTTGGTGGCAATGATTGATTCAAAAGTTCCCTTGTCTTCTGGATGGAGTTCAAAATTACAAGGCCGTAGAGTTAAACATTGATAATCGTAAACTCATAGCTGGGTCGGCCTTTCAAAGCTGGTTATAAAATAAAATAAATGAGTTCATAAAGTCATTGATATTAGGTACATATTGGTTTTTCTGAGAGTTTAATGTATTTAAATAACTGTGATAGCAATAAACATTATATCATGTTGACTTAACAATCTTAAACTTGATAACGCAGTACTATGGTTACACTGAAACGGAAAGATAGTCCAATTTAACATCTTATCAGTTTTGTTGAATAAGTGCTTCGGGAAGATTTTTGAATATATTGTGTGGTTTAATGTCACTCAAAATCAGATAAACAAGACGAGTCAAGAATGGTTGTCAAGCAGATTTATCAGTGCAAATTTATAGCAAAATAATCTACCAAACTATGACATCCAGGAAACCGGAAGTAGAGTGAATAATGTCTTGAAGCATGTAACGGTATAACTTAAACGTGAAAAAAAATAGTGACTGAGGCAATTTTTAGCATTTCAATCTCTGAGAAAAACATAGAAAAAGCAATAAATTTCAATGAAAACTTGACCAGATGCTTTAGAACACAGAAAAACTGTAATTTAGTTTTTGCGGTAATAAAATTATGTAACCTTAGTTTTCATTTACACATTTTTTTACACTTATAATGATGAAAAATCATGATGTGATATTATTTACACCTTAATTATTCGTATTCTTTATCAATTAAACAGCCAAAAAAGTGGAGGGAAAAAAACGAAAATTACTGGCTGAAGAATTTTGGCTCGCAACTGAACTTTCAATGTGTAGCCAAACAAATTGCCTATATGTATTGATTTAATAACCGAGAGTATCATTTTGAATTATTTAATGAAGTTTGGGATTGTTAGAAATCTATATAAATTCTAAGTGTCATTTTTTTTTGTTAGCTGAGGAAGAATTCTGATAAAGCTACTGTACTGTATGGTAAAATATACGGTATTAAGCCATTCATTTGGTAATTTTCATATTGTAAAGGTTTACCGAAAAATCGTGTTTTCTGAATTATAATTCGTACTGCCTCACATGTAAAAGGAAATACGAAACTGAAAAGTAAACTTAATCTAATAAAGGGATTTTATACCATGCCTTAAATTGTCAGGATAAAATTTACAAATTTGACCACAGTACCAAATTTTAGCACGTAAAAAATTATTTTATAATTAATTTGTGATAAATCATTTTCAAAACGCAATCGGTAAAAATAACCGCTCCTTCTTTGTGATCTCTTCGAGACAGAAACTCGGTAAATTTTACCATATTCTGGGAACTTTAATTTACTTTTCTTATTAATGTAAAAATACAAAACAAGAAGTTTAAATAAAACTTTTTATCTGTCTCAAATGAATTTCAAACATTTTCTTAAGCAATGACTTACCACACTTCTTAAGTAAAAGAGGAAAAAATGAAGAAAATCTCTTTTTATTTGTAAAAAATACGTTATTTTAATATTAAACATTTTTGATATAAAAATAACTTTCCCTAAGGACACATGCGCAAAAAAATAATAAAGAAATATCTCATCAGAAAACTATAATGTTTAATGAAAAACTTTATTATTCACAAATATCGCATATAATATAAAAGTAACTTTCCCTAAAGATACATGCGCAAAAAAATAATTTTTAATGAAAAACTTTATTATTCACATATATCACGTATAATAAAACATACAAAAAAGTGATGTTTATCTTCTACTAGAGTGTATAAACTTTCCTCGTTTATAACACTAAAGAACCTAAAACTTTCAGATAAGATCCCCGTGAGAACTAATCTGAAAACAATTAGCGTTAATAGCTGTGCAGATCTCAAAGATGTTACTTTTAATTTGCAATGGTGATTTTTTTGTTGAAAAATTGCAATTTAACTTAATGCATATTTTGATAACAATTTAGGCGTTCCAAAATTTTCTAATTAACTTAAGCGCATACTTTTTTTCGGCATTCCTTAAGCACTGGCGGACAGAGCGAAATTCTCTGGAAGTGATTTTGTGCTTGTTCCACTACATTCTTAATGGTCTCAGCTGTGATATATGGTCTTAAGAACATCAACGTCTGTTAATCCGCCGACAAAGTTAATGAACCGAGAAAGTCGCCGTCCTTGAAAGTTAGCTAGCACTAGATTTTCACTTTAGTACGCCTAAATTACTTTTCATTTTTTCTTCGCCTCCTAAAGTCTTGCTAACTTTACTGAGGTATTAGTTTGTAAAAAGATAGAGAAAGTTCGAGAACTGTATCACAAAATTAATACGATTTGCGATAATAAACTAAACAGTGTTAGAAAATAAATAGTTAGTTATGAAAAACGATGGACATTATGAAAAACGATTTTAAATTAGAACAATTTGAGTCACTCTTCGGTTTTCTCCTGAAAGATAAAATTCTGTTGTCTTCTTATATTTTACAACATAGAACTTTTTGTAATATAAGACGCTTATGTAAAAAAAATTAATAAAATGTAAAAAATGCATGAAAAAGACTATTAAAAAATAGCCAGAAATCACATTAATTTCATACAATGTAAATGATTTTCTTACTTTTGTGAAAATTGAGTATCAGGTATTATGCTTTAAGCCTTTCGAATGCAATCTTTTTTAATACTTTAGGCATGTAACTTATAACGTAATTATTTCAGGTTAAAAGTTTTCTTCATTATTGTTCCTCAAAATCTTATGCTACAAAAGCTTCGTATTACACAGCAGAGAAAAAACTTGTATACGAGTAATTCTCAACTTTTCTAAGAGTAAAATCCAGGACTACTTAATTTGAAATTCAATTTAAATAGCTGAAAAATGTTACTGCGGTTTTAGAAACCTTCTTGGATGTCTCATTAACATTAGAACTGAAATAGCTATTGCTATTTATTAAACATTAATACGACCAGTAGTTCTCTATGGTAACCAAAAGATGGACATTGAGTATACACATCCAAAAAAGGCTAGTAATTTTCTGGAAAAAAACAACTTCGCAAAATTTTTGGTGCCGTACAATAAAAAATAAATAAATAAATAAAAAAAAACAATCTGGCAAGTTTTTTTGCAATCGAGGAATTGATAATGGATATAAATTACCAGACATTGTAAAAGTTATCTCATCAAACTGAATAAGGAATCTTAGACATTTATGCAGATCAGAAGATAACAATCATGCTTAGCTGTTGACCTTCATGCCAGGTAGCATTATAAGACACGGATGACCACCACCCATTTGGCTTGATGACCTTGAAGAAAATTTAAAAATTATTAAAAGCAAAAATTATATAATGCATTGAAACATTTATCTCAAACAATTTTATTAAAGTCACCATAATCAATTGAATTAAAATTTTACATTTTTTAAATTGTATTTGAAAAGTTTAGTACTTAATCCTAAAGAAGTATATTTACAGTCAGAATTGTACTAATTTAAAAAAAATATACTTCCCAACCTTAAGAAATAATTACATTAATTATTCACGAATGAAAATTAAATCTTCTACATTGTTGAAAAACTAATTTGTAAAATCTCTAACAACTTTTATTAGTTTAAAGATGTAAATGATTAACATTGTGTAACGCATTAAAAGTAGCATCATGCGTATGATACATTCTGAGAGGAAAAACATCTTTTTCGTAGGCACCAGGCCCAACTTTAGCTGTAATGTCAAGAAGAAGAAAAAGATGATTACCAGTTAAAAATCAGTAAGGTTGCACTATTTCCCCTTTAAATTACTCATTTGGTATTTAAATACGTATTTAAGAGATAATTGGGTAAATCCGAGGCCCTTAATTTAAAATAAACAAGAACTTAATAAAATCAAAACGGAGCGATGATTTGATAAACAAATTGTGATTTCTGAGTAGTGTACAGGGTGTTTCAAAATTATCTTTACAACTTCAAAAATTCATAACTTCGAACATAAACAAGATATTTATATTCTGTCTTTTGCATGTATAACTGCAACTAATAATTTTTTTTTTCAATAGGCTGAAAAGTTCTAAGTGAGAACGTGGACACCACAACAGAAAGCTCAATGCGTCTCATGGCTCATAGAGACGAAATCAGATACACAGGTTCAACGGAACTTTAGGACAAATTTCCAAAGAGACCCAATCCAATCCAGACCCTCCATCCGTGCATGGCACACAAGCTTCATGAGCACCGGATCAGTATTGCATAAAAGTGGAGCCGGACGACCCAGCACAAGTCCAGAAAATGTGGAACGAATACGGCCATGAGACGCATTGAGCTTTCTGTTGTGGTGTCCACATCCTCACTTAAAACTTTTCAGCCTATTGAAAAAAAACTTTATTAGTTGCAGTAATACATGCAAAAGACAGAATATAAATATCTTGTTTATGTTCGAAGTCATGAATTTTTGAAGTTGTAAAGATAATTTTGGAACACCCTGTATTTCAATTTCATAAAATATTTTAACAAGTTTATTTTAAACTTGCTAAATATCCGTTCTTCGCCCCGGGTAAAAAAATAATAATCATCATTTGATTGATATAGATCAACACTGCAAAATCATGCACAGAACTAAAATACATATACCGACACATTAAATTAAATTTTGTTCGGCGTATACTCCTGATAGCTAAATGTTATCACAATAAAACATTTTTTCCTTACTTATCATTTTAGGAGATACGTACATGCTATATTGCTAAGCACCTACAATAATTCATTTGGTACCTATTAAGGCTATTTTTTGAAGGCTCAGCCGTAATATGAAATGATGCTTTTTTATAAATAATATGCTATTTTTATACATGTGGTGAGTTTGCAACTGTTACTTAAAACTGTTATGCTGAGTTTAGCCTATCTAAAACCAGTACTGTCTTCGCTTATTTTGAAAATGGTGCAAAACGTCAATATGGAGAAAAGTCACAGTTTTGTGAAAATGAAAAGCATTTGTGGTCTATTTTTTTTAACATTTAGAAACTTACTTCAAAGCTGCATTACCTGGGTTCTAAAAAATTTGCAAATTACTGAGAATAAGGCGGAGAATTTTAATCTAGATGGGAAAGTGTCACCGAATGGGCGTTTTTTTAAAAAAAGTTTAATAACTTTTAAAATATTTAAGTTATTTATCTGTTCTAAGGCCCAGATAATTCTTCACGACAAGATTATATTTATCTATCTATATATATATATATAGTTTAGAATCACATCATTGATTTGAGTGTAAGGCATTTAAAATATGGCTTTTTTATTTCCGTTGACGATAGAGCTTTGAAAAAGAACAACGTTCAGCAGTACCAATTACCATACCACCAATAATGTCTAATACCAAAATTAATTAAGCATCACTGACATAAATGACGAATCTTTACAGTTCTTGTAGACGAAAAGGATCTTTTCCTACGTTGATTTTGCTTTTTAGCTCATAAAATACTTTTTTTTTAAATTTGAAATATCGTTTATTTCAAGTTACTTAATTTTTATAGAATTTCGTTTTTAAAGCATATTTATAAATAAGATTCAGACGTGGTTTGAGACCATTTTAAGAATACTAATATGTTGTTGTATAGCTCGCATGTAATACTTTTTGATCATTGAGCTTACCTGATAAAGCGTCTAAAAATAAATAAATAAATATTAAACCATTAGGCGAAAAAGATCCCGCTATGGGAATAAGTACTGTTTATTTTATCTGCTTCCCTTTCAGGGATTTACTTAAAATTTATAATGTACGTCTCTAAATATAAACTCTACTTATTTTATATAAGTTTTTATGAGAATGAAAATATTAAGCAATTTTAAATGAGAAACATTTGTCAAATTTTTTTTGATTTTCTTGTTTGAACGTAGTCTTTAAAACGTTTTAAACTTTAATTGCGGCAAAAGTAAGTCATCTGCATGGATGTAAAAAGCTAAATCGAAAAATTTACTTAAGATAATTGAAAATGACCTTTATGGGATAAAATGGGAACCTCAATATGGGAGCTTTGCTGAGAAGTATAGTCGAATTCTCATCTCTCTTCTTTTTTAATATCTGAGACATTAAATACTCTTACTATGGATTTACTCAGATACTTTAATCAGTCTAATAGTTCTGAAATGCAGAGTGCGAGATCTTCTTGCACATGTGGTGTAAGTTGTTCAGAATAAGAATCAATTTTTATTAATTTTTATATTTTTGTGCATAATCAGACCTGTTATGAAATCGAAAAATGCCAGAACCAAAAAATGATGCGAGATTCAAGAGGACAATCCATTTTGTCTAAAAATAGACGAAAGCAATCAGGGCAATTTCTTAAGAAAAAATCTGTGGTGAATTAATTGCTAAGTTAATTTACATAAAGAGGCCTCGCAGTTGTGTCATACAAAATAACGAATTTTCCACGTTTCTAGTGCATTAAAGAGTAAGTCTTCTTCCTTTGTATGTTTAAGTCTGTTAATTTTATGTTTTATTTAGAATGAGAAAATGCCCAAATTGATTAAAATAGTAGGCATTTTTAATTCGCAATTCAAGAATCGAGGAAGTTGAGAAGAAAAAAAAGTGACTATGTGCTAACTTTCCCTTGATGCCAAAACTCCCGTTCTGGGAACAAGCTATAAAAATTAAACTATTTTATTCCTTAGTACAAAATCTTTCTTTTTGATTTATATGCTTATTATTAAATGCAATAAAACTAAAACATAGACATAGTGGCACCTAAAGGGTTAAAGAACTTGGAAAAATTCCTTTTCTGATTTATTAATATAGCTGATAGGTAGCAAGCATTACTGAAGTTATCTTTTAAATATTTGGAAAAATATAGAACCTTTTCATGCTTAATTTATAAAAATGGCTAATTCTAAGCCTATAAGAGATATATTTTCAAAAGTTCCTCCTAAATGAACTAATTTAAATTTTTCAATGAGTTTTGGAATAGGAAGCTGAAAATTACTTTGTACCTTATCGAATTTACAGCCAAATTGTCCTGGAGTCATACTGGATAGACACACTCATTGAGAGATGCTCGGACAAACTCTTTATTTTATTAGTATTGAAAATTGGACAGAAAATAAGTATTAAGTGCAGTAAAAGTTTTGGATAATTTCAATGCTTTGCACATTAATTTAAATCATGAGAATAGCGTATATCTTAAACATAAGGACACACTCTAAAATCAACGGTTCCATTCTATTCAACTCTATAAGATGCCATATTGTCAAAACAAATGTCTGCTCTTCAAATCAAAAGCATTGGTTGGTTGGTGTCGTATCCTTTAGGCAGAGGGGGTGCGATTGTTCTTGTTTTCCAGTGGCGCCATCTATGGCCAAGAATTCGACTTCTGCCACACCATATGTCACACCCGTATATAGGGCGGATCCATTCATTCATCATTCATTCGTTCACAGATCGTAATTTTGACCTGAATTAGAGAAGGATAGATTACCAATCCAGTACCCCCAGAGGTTTTGATTTGTTATGGGAACATGAAGGACTTTTGCGACTCGACAGATTTAACGTGCATCAGAAGCATTGATTTAAAGTAATAAAAAATCTTTGCTATGTCATGAAGCGAAAAAGATTAGAAAAATACCCTTTACTGAGCTCAGTACGAATTCGTCGCTATTACTATAAAAATAGTTGTGAATTACAGTGTTAAACATGTGGAGTAATATGTGGAAAAACATGCAAATTGTGTGAAATAACGCTTTGTTTCACATTATCAACAAATTGTGTAATTTAAATCGAAACAGTTCTAATGGAATAGGCTTACTTCAAACTCACGAATATTCAGACGTGAATCATTTTCACTAGCAAAAGCACCAGCGTCGGTACACTATAGATAATGCCATTTAATTGTATACACTCTTGAATAAGTGGGCGTGAATTTGTTGTTGTTTTTGTGCTGCTATTCATCTATAGAAACTAAAGTTCTAACTTAAAATATTTCAGAATGTTTTAGTTGTGTAATAAGGGTATTTATGTTTTAATTTCAAAGTTTAAGATACCCTTTACTGAACCATTACTGTATTAAATAACTTCATAAAGAATAATTTCTGTCTGCTCCTGCTCTGTTAGGCCTAGCTCAAATTCGCCGTAATATTCTCTCAGTGTTACTCGTATGGTTCATTAAGAAATCAATTTTATTTTAAGAATTGGTGTAAATAGGCATTCTGAACTAATGATTCTTAATCTGTATTGTATTTTGAAAATTATTTTACGGGCTTTAATATGCATCTCACCTCACTGTAATAATAATTTTTACTGAAACCAAAAAATGGTTGCAGCTAGTAGTGTAGAACAGAGGTCGCCAAAGTGGTCTATATAGACCCCATGGGGTCTATTTAACATAAGCGGGGGTCGATCTGAGCCAGGGGGTCGAATGGGGCTCGATCCGAACCGGAAGGGTCGATTGGTCGAAGGATTATCAGTATTTTTCAGATGTGCGACAATTAAAAATAAAAGAAGAAGACTTGGAAATATATACAGGTAATCTTCAAAAATTGAGCGACGATTTTAAACTGTGTTTTGTTGATTTGGAAAACATTGACATCCCTGATTGGATTATTTTGCCATTTCCTGCTCAAATTGAAAACGTGGACATCAACCTGCAAGATGAGCATGCTGAATAATTATGGGGATTTGAGGCAAAGACGCTTTTTAAAAATTTAACAATAAGCAAATTTTGGACAAATATAAATATAATTCAAAAATATGTAAGACTTTACGAAATAGCTCAGCCATTTAGGATAGCATTTCCAAGTTCCTATATGGTTGAAGCCGGTTTCAGTCACGTAAATTCAATCTTAACTAAGAACAGAAATAAATTAAATGTGGAGTTTCGAGGGGATTTAAGATTAAAATTGACCAATTTTGAACCCAATATAACGAACCTTGCAAAAAAAAAAAGAAAAAAAAAAAAAAAGAAACCTGGCACACTCATGTCATTGATTAAGAGGCAATAAATCCGTAGTTACTTTACTTATTATTTCTACCTACTTATAATTACTTATTATTTCATAAATATTAAGGTATTTATATTTCAACATTAATGTATTTTTCATAAAACTATTGTTACACTATGTACTATTACTTTAATAAATGTTCAAAATCATAAAATAAATGTACAAGCACAGTATCTAATAGAGTTTTATTTTAATTAACAGAAAATTACTTTTATAGGGGTCGATGGAGATTTTTAAAAATTATGTAGGGGTCGATGATCAAAAAAGTTTGGCAACTCCTGGTGTAGAAGAATACTCTTGGTGTGCAACTACACCAAGAAATCAGAGTTATCTATGATGTTTTATTCCAAGTCAAAAGTAAGCGTAAGGTAGTTGTCATCATTAGGTGTCATTACCCTCATAATTAATTACTCATAATTAAAAATAGCTCATGCCCGCTAACTTATATGTTACTTATCTAATTTGAAACATTGTTTCGTTCTTAAAGACAGTATCTGGTGTTATTGAATTCTGACAATTTACTTTTCTTTAAGATTAAAATTGGAATAAAAATCTCCTTAACGTTTGATTACTCCTAGAACAATCCACGGTGTTTTATTGTTCCAAATTAGTGGACAGTGTTTTATTACACCAGACTTGGCGTTAAGTAGTAACTACGAATTTTTATGTGTGGTATTTCATTTTTTTAATAGTGAAGTTGGGTGTTTACTACCATTGATAAGCTATGATATTTGCAGAATTTTGGCTATTTTTCACTTCACTTTTTTTCAAAACCTAATAAAAAAATTTTTTTAATTAATCTTTATTATTTTTACTGGCTATATAAAACATTATAAAAAGTATTACAAAAACGACTTGGAGTTTGAAAAATAAAATCATACATATAGTTTATTATAAATAAAAATTATTCATGAAATGTTTAAGGGCGATAAATATTGTTATTTATTCACAATGGAAGATAAGAATCAACTTGAAATACTTAATCTATTTTATCCATTGAAATCACTCATGATAGCTTACAGCTAATGCAAACTAATTCCTGTCCTCTTTCAGTTTTTTTCTCCAATTGGTAAATCAATGACAAAAGGATATACTAGTCCAGATATAGTTCTTTTTTCATACAGTAAGGGTTTATTACATAAAAAAAATGCATTCTATAAATATAAGTGTTGTTGTAGAAGTACTGACTTATGGTATATTTGAGGTAAAAAGAATGTTATGAGAGAAGATAAAATTGCACAATAAAATTACACCAAAACCAAGTGACTATCATATTTTAAAACAAAAAAAAAAGATTATTAATGTATGTACAGTGCGCCAAAAAATGGGCCACCCTGAATAAATTTTCACGTTCTAGGACAGAATCTTAATGATTAGAGGAGGCGGCTTCAAATATGCTAATTAATTACTACAAACGATATTTTAAGTTATGAAAACAGACGCAAAAACATAATTTCTCTGAATAAGCATATCTTTTTTTCAACGTTGTCGGATTTCTGACCAACCAAATAAAGGTAATAGTCGTAATCTGGGAAATATGATTCCCATAGTTTGGTTAGAGTAGCGGTTGTCAGAAAAGCGGTCAGAATAGTATAGTTTAGACCCTTTGCTATTGTTACTTTCTGCATATTTCGCCCAATCTCGAGAACTTATTAAGCGAAATGAAAACTTTCTGAACCGAATTATAAAATTCGTTTATCCAAACATGTAGTTCCATGCGAAAAACAAATTTTAGTAGATGTTGATTATTTTTTATAATTTTGTTATATAATAGTCGAAAAAATTGTGAAGTATACAATTTTTACGTCATTTAGAAGTGCGCAATTTCACATGGCAATAGATATATTTTCACGAAATCGGTTAAATAGTTCCTGAGAAATTGAAATTTTTAAATATAGATTTTAAATATATGACTCTTACCGATTGCTACTAGTCAACCGATTTCGCTAAAGTTTAATGTTTTGACATGTAAGATTACATTACTTTATATTGATGCAAAAAATTGTATACCTTACAATTAAAAAAGTTCTCAACTAGTACTTAATAAAATGATAAAAAATAATAAATATTAACCAAAAATTTATTTTTTGCATGAAATTGTTTTTGGATAAACGAATTTTTATAATTGTGTACAAATTGTCTCAATTCAATTAAGTTCACGAGATATGGTATACCACTCTTCTGGACCAAACTACAGGGACCATATTTTCTAGATTGCGGCTATAACCTATATTTTGGGGGTCAGAAATCCGAATCCGTTGAAAAAAGCATATTTACTCTGAAAAAGCACGTTTTTGTGTCTGATTTCGTAACTTAAAATATCGTCTTCACTAATTAATCAGCATATTTGAGGTTACTCCCTCGAACCGTTAAGATTGAGTCCAAAAACGTGAAGATCCAGCCATTAAAAGTTATCAAAAAGTTATTCAGGGTGGTCCACTTTTTGTGTGTATGTGTGTGTGTACTGTACAATCCAAAATCATTATAAATTTGCATTGAAATTTTAGTTTCGCTACTTCATCATTAAAATGTCCTATTGGGTAAAACTTAGATATACAACAAGAATTAAGATTTGTTTTTTTTAGTTGTCTGTATTTTAAAATTTATTAGCTACATTTTATTACCACATTAACCAAATATTATCACACACTATGAAGCCATACTTTATTTTTAATTTTACCAAAGTGCTTCGGTAAAAATTGCCTTGCTTTTTGTGTTCCTATGGAACCTGAAACACGGACCATTTTAAAATATTATTGTAGTTTTAATCCTACTTTTTCTTCAATCAGCTACATTATATGTTTTCGTTTTTAAAAATAGTCTCAAAGATGCATGCTAAAGACAATATTTGGGGTATTTTATTTTTAATATGAGATAAAGATGTGGGGTAAGATGAGGTAATTTATTAGTCATTTGTCAAATATATGGGGTATTTATCCTTCTAAATTATTTAGTCATAATAGTTCAGTTAACTGATTTATAAACATAATAAACTTTTTTATGTAATCTACATAAACTATAGTATGGACTAACAAACGTAATTCGATAATTTGTTACAAAAAATTCAAAGTTTTGTCGAATAGTAAATGAACTATGAGAAGAAGATATTTTATTATTTTTAGAAATTAAAAAAAAATATAGTTTTTAAGTTGTTAAAGAGTGTTCAAAATTTCTAATAAATTGTATCAAATTACAAAATAACACATCTGAAAATTGTTGCTTAAAATTTCTGAGAAATCGAAAATGATTCATTCTTTAAAAAGCCTTAACTCTTCTAACCTGACTCTCCGTCTATGAAAATATAGTTGTGTGGTAAATATAATGTGGTTTTTAAGCAGGAAGCAGCACTGAATTTAAACTTATAGATTAAAAACAAAATGAAAATATAGTCAACGAAATAAGCGAAACATAATTCAACAAATTATTTGAGATAATGTTTCAAAATATTCATAGGAAGTTCACAAATTATAATAATGAATCTAATGATTAATATTATGAATGAACAGATTTATGATTAAATTATAGTAAATATAAGTAATGGTTTATAATGTCCATAAAAACAGATGTGTTATTACATGTACGACATACGACCTTTAAAACACATGTCGTATTAAAAATGTTATCCAGAATTTCAATGGGACAAAAAAAACATTCTCTAAACAGTGTTGCCAAAATCAAAAATCGAAATACCCATCGAATTTCCTAAGGAATACTTTTAGCCTCTCAGCAAAAAATGGCTTAATTTTTCTCCGTTTGTTCAAGTAAGCCTACTTTCGTCAAGTAATTTTCTAACGTAATAATATATTTCAACTATTTAGTTATCCGTTTTTTTTTTAAATTTGAAAATGAAGCAAGTTTCATTTTTCTTCAAAAGATTTCTTTGCTTTAGATGCAAACTAACTGCAAAGCTATTAAAACTGTTCTTCTTTAACCTAATATTATAAAACTAATTATTATTATTTATTTTTTTTAAGTAGTAAGGCTTCCATTTTGCATTTTCCTGCAAAGCTTTTACACCGTCAGTTTTGTGAAATTCTGCTATGACCTGAAATCTTTAGTTACAACAGCAGTAGTGGCGCCTTATTCAGGCTAACTTAGTCATCTATCACTCGTTGCCTTTAATTAAATTTACCTACTTCCATGATGATACTCTTTGTCATGCTAGAGGAGGAAGGTGTGGCAGGAGCCCTTCTCGTTTCCACATGCTTGCTGAGTAAACATTTGTCCACGGAATGTATCATGGAATGAGGAGTACTGCAAACGCAACTATCTTTGATTAGAGATTCACAAATCGTGATTTGAGAGAAATAGTCTATAGAGCTCAGTAAGAGTTTTAGTAATTGCAATCAATACTATAAATAATACAAGAGACCATCGAAAAATATTACTAATGCAAATGTCAAATAGTATAAATATAAAAGCAAATTTTTGTTTTACAAAAATGTAATTTTTTTTGAAGTTCTGCTTACTTAAATTGTGTAATGAATTCAAACACTTCTAGCTAATGGAATTATGAAAAATGACATTAGTTACATAAAATAACGTATTCAGACTTTTACTGTTAGTTTTCTATCGCTTGCATTATGTTTTGTAGATTAAACTGATTAATTTTATACTTAAATATTTCGAAATTTACTATAAAGTAGGTAACATATATGGACATGGAATGGTTTGCAATATATATTGGATCTAAAAAAGCAAAGTTTTGATTTTTAAAACACTATAAGAATAAAAATTAAAAAAAATTTTTAAATCTAACATCGCACTCAAAACTTACAAGAAAGACAAAATAGAACATTTTTCTTAAATGTTTCAATACAACTTAAAATTGTTCAATTCGTATGCTAAATGTGTTTGGTATAAAAAGTAAAATAAGTTAAAATATTATGAAAATTTCATTGCATACTTATTGAATAAAGAGCTTTAAAAAAGAATTATATAATTCTTTTCTCATTTACTCATTTACTCTCATTTACTCAATACTTTTCTCATTATTTCTCATTTACTATTGTAGCTAATTGGTCATCATATCAGCTGACCTCTGTGGTGGAATAGTAAGCAATGTCTTTATTTTTACACAGTCTTGAAATATTAAAAATTTCAAGAGACTTTATTAAAATTTTGAATATTTAAATTAGACTATGATTTTAGGATATCAACTGTACAATTGTAACATCTAAATATAATTTCTAAAACTTGGATCTTTTTGGTTAAATAGGAACTAGTTTAATCATTTTAATTCATTCAACTTCTTTTACCATGTTCGAAAATTTTCCAGGTTTCCACCTTTCCAAACATGGTTTCCCCCTTTTGAAACTGATACTAGTGCAGAATGAATTTCAAATTTCTATCTTTTCTACCCCCTCCCTCTGCAAATTGGTATTGTTCATGAATAAGAAAGTTAATAAACAATAATAGTTTAAAGAACCAAAGAATCAAATTACACGGCTGGTTTTTATTACCCTACAGTCTGAATTCAGAAGGTATATACTGACGGTCTGAATTCAGAAGGTATAGTTTGTCCTAGAGGAATATTCCTCTAGGATAAACTATACAAATATTTTTCCTTCCACGCTATTTCAAAAAGAAAACAAATGGCAAATGGACATTAATTCTTCATGAAAAAGTGGGACATAAGAGAGAAAATATAAAACGCTTGTATTGCAAAACATTTAGCCCTACACTGTCGAGCTATAGAACAGTTAAACAAATTAGTGTTTAGCATAAATCTGATTCTTAAATCAAAACATTGTAATATCTTGATAACGGCGGATTAATTTTGGTGGAGGTTAGACGCGTTTAAATTATAAACTACTTCCATTAATGCCCCTGCTTTTAAATAACTGTGAAATGTACTTGTGAAACTATAATAACCAGATTCGAATGAGTAGATAATTAAAATCAACTGCCCTAAATAATCTTTGGCACATTTTCCGCGTACTTGATAGCTAACTGCTGCCGATAGAGAGATTTATTAAGCAGTAAATGATTTTAGTTCAATCCTACTGAGAGTTTAAAAAAAAGTATTTACATTCAGCTTGAAATGTATCATGCTTTAATTCAGAAAAAACGAAAATTTTACTGGTGACAAACATCATTTAAATGCAAATATCATTGCTCTGTTTTTGATATATATATATATATATATATATATATATATATATATATATATATATATATATACTAGCTGACCCGGCAAACGTTGTTTTGCCATATGAATTATTTCTAGAGTATGAAAATGCATCATATTTATTGTAAGTGTGTGCGTATGTGGTATGTGAGTGGCAGAGGCATGGAGCGCTGTGAACGATGACGGAAGGTAAAAATAACAACACACCAAATAATATTTTTTTTAAAATTTAATGTAACTTTTTTTTATAAATTATATATACAACGAATTCTGAAAATATTAGTAAACAATATTAATCTCTTATCGCAATGTATTTGCAATGTACAGTATTTTTTGTCATTCCATTTTTAGCTAACACAAATAAACTGGATGGTTTGCCCACTCGAGAAAAAACAATTTTCGTAATAAATAATAAGTTTTGAATTAATAAATAATAAGAATTTCGTAATAAATAATAAGTAAATAAAGAGTTTTGAATTGATAGTATTTAGTATTATTATTTTCCCAATAATCACGTAAGTCAAAATTGTTTGATGGCACGTCTATGACCTCATTAAAAAATTTTCTAGAAAAAATAGCACATTGATACATAAAGTTTCGCCACTCCTGCCGTATATCATCAGTCATCGAATCTTTGTGATTATTCCATAACGTTTCTATACGGGCCGGGAAACATGTAGTTAATACTATAGTAAATAGTAGACGATTTTGCTTTGCAGTAAAGTTCAATGCTGCTTCAGCAAGCAAACATTCCCACTGGTTGTAGTCTTCCAGCAAGCCGAGTGCAAAGCATGCATCTTTATACTTTGGATGCTGATGTCCATCGACTTTACGTATATCTTGAAATAACAATGAGCCGGTGACATTAACCAACAACAGTCGAAAATAAAAACACTCAGTCTGCCTTGGATTGACTGTAAATATTCTCCCCAAGGCGTTTGATTTGAATAAACCGGGACATGCATCAACCGGTGTGCCTTGCTTGCGGGTTGTCCATTTTTTGAACCCATGTGAAATAGGGTGATACTTCTGAGTAGAGTAATGTCCGTGCAAAGGCACCAAAAGCATATGCACGATTACCCAATTCAAAAAAATTTGGCGAGTGTAGTTTTTAGTGGATTTATAGCTCGGTCAATCGCTGTCTCGTTCGTGAAATATACGCTCTGACCGTTTTCAATACGGACGGCTAAATGACTAACGGTAGGATCATGAATTGGAAATCCAAATTTACGCCAAACAGCTTCATTGGAGCTGATGTACCGGCCAATTTGGTACAGCGTTATTTCGTCGTTGTTATTCGCTGGAAGATCAGTCACATTGGTATTTTCAGCTCGAAATACTGCTATATCACTGCCTTTATTCATATACTTGCAAATATATTTGATGCTCTTCTTTTAAGGGCGAGCATAAGTATTAAAGTTTAATATGACTTGTTGCAACGTGCGTGAGTATTACTTTTGATTAATTATGTTTCTATGTTTAGTTTGGAATCTTTTAAATAAAGATATATTTAAAATATACGTTAAATTTGTCCAAAAAATGAAAAAAAAATAGTTATAAACCTATTCTCAGACCTACTGAATATACATATAAAATTTCATCAAAATCGGTCGAACCGTTTTGGAGGAGTTTAACCACTAAAACTGTGACAAGAGATTTTTATATATATATATATATATATATATATATATATATATATATATATATATATATATATATATATATATATATATATATATATATATATATATATATATATATATATATATATATATATATATATATATATATATATATATATATATATATATATATATATATATATATATATATAAATAACTAAGTAATAGATATCATAGAATTTAAATGATATTTGGTATGAAATAAATGTTATAAATAAAAGAATAAAAGTAGAGTGGAAAATCATATTTACCACTCTAATTTAAACATTAAAAAACGCTTATTGACTTTTGTTTGAAATTTTTCATGTTACATTTGCTTAAAAAAGAATCCACTTGTTTCAAATTGCTCAAAGCACAATTGGTTTCTTTTTTGGGTTAAGAGTCGTTTCACCGAAAATACCCCCTGTGGTGTTTACCCCAATCCCAAAAGTTTGAAAGGAACACGAGGGACAGGTATACGCACATTGAGAAGAACTAAATAGATTAGCTTAAGATTGATTTTTGGCCTGATAATATGTGCTGAAAAATCTCACCAATATTATGATTGAGAAAACATACCTCACCTCTTTTATACAGGTTAGCTGCCCATGCGCTATCAATCGAAACTGAAAAATGAAATAAGAACTAAATCGCTCATATAGTGACTGATATCGATTTCTATCGGAACTTGTTTAAGAAAAGTCACTTGTAAATATCAAGCAATGAATTTCGCATTAATATGTGTTTTAATATGTCACACATAATTCTTTTATCAATCTATTAGTGTTGATTGTCGTTTATTTTCTTAGTGGAGAAGTTTTATTTCATGACCTTAAAGAAAAGAAGGCGAGTTTTTATTTTGGACAAAGAAATTGGAGACACTTTCTTCCGGTGATGATTCCAGCATTGGAAGTTGCACATGTGACATTGGAAAATGATGCCTTTACTGCACATGCACATTCTGGATACATCAATAATTTAGTGAATGAAAAATTTGCGGCACAAAAATTAAAAGAAAATTTGAAAAATAGAGCCGTCACAAAAGGTACACGTCCGATACCAAAACTACTGAAGAAATTTTTATTTTACATTTTTATACGAAAACTAATCAGAATATGAGTGCAGAATTTTTTTAGGAAGGCGTAAAAAAAACTTTCAACTAAAAAAAACATCGAATTTTCTTTTTTTTGTAATTCTTAACAATTTTCAAACTTAATTATCAAATATTTTTTTATTAAACCAACTATTTCAGACAGTTTAATCCCGTTGATACCCCCCTCTTTCGATGTTTTGGTTATATTTATGGAATTAATTACACTTTTTCGCATGCTTGAGAAACTCCCTTATTAAGAAATAAATTAATATAAAAAATAATAATATATTATATTTTGTTTAAACGCTTTCTGTTTGTGTTTTGTTTAAATGCATGTTCTTTGTTTAAAATTATATTTACGCATCAAACAAGGGAATTTTTTATGAAAAAATATTCAAAACTCACTTTTTTTCATTTCCTGGTAATTATTCTGCTAATTTCGCTCAAATTCTTTCTATTAAAAACTACATTCTTTACAAAAAAGTTTATAAAAATTTCTATGCACTTCGTAATATTTTCTATTAATACAATCATGTTACAAGACGTTAATGATTTGAATCAAACGATTAAAATTGATGATTTAAATCCTTTTTATAAACTATTTCCTTCCTTAAAGGTCACGTGACGTTCTCTCGAATAGTTCTAAATTACTCTCGAAAGAATACTGTTAGTTACTCCTTTTCTGCAATGGCTGGTTTTTTTTTATAAAACCCCATTACTAACATCACCAATCACCATGTCGTCGAAGGTCCACGTCTCCTCATGTCGTCAGTTTGTGTGAAAACAATTGTAGATTTATGTCAACTAAATGTGTCATGTCATCTAAATGTATTATGTCAACTAAACTGATTTCCGTTTAGATCACAGTTAGGAGTTCGATTTTATTAGATACAGTATTTAATTTGTCTGAGACGGAAGTTTGCTACCGTGTTTTTGTTAAACGATGATTATTATTTTCCAGATCATAATAGATTATGCTAGAAGTATTGAATAACGCATTATCTATTTTCTATGAATCAGTTGTGATATACGGCGTGAATACCAGCGGTGTTAAAAGGAAATTGTTCCGTTCTGAAGGTTCCAAAGAAAAAGTCTGAGAATGGGATTTAATCACTATAAACTAAGTATAATGTACTATTTTCAGAAAGATAGTTCATTCAACCTTTGAATATTAAGAACACTGTTAATCTACTTTGACACCCTGTCCTGTATGAATTATCTGTGTAAGTGTGAGTTTCGGCAGTCTGCTTCCACAAATGCTCTTACGTTCTTCCTGATAATATTTTTTTGTAGTAGTAGCTGGTAAAGCCATGGAGGAGGAAGAGTGACCTATTGATGGTGTTATGAATTTTGGATAGGTGGCGATATAACTTTTCTTTTGGTAAGAGCACAGCTTTTCCTTCGGAAAATAGTTTTGTTTAAGAAACCAATTCGATGTATGTTTAAAGTCTTATGACTTATGCTATACCCTTTTTTTCTTCATCTTTTTACTTATTTATTTAAAAAATATATAATGTTTATAGAAGTTGCTCAACAAATTATTTCATTTCCACAAATTCAAAAAGTAAAAACAAAATTTATAAAAATTAACATAAATTAAAACTTTTTTTCGTATACAAACATTGAATTTTGATTTTTAGTGTGTATTCTGGATATTTTCAACGTTCACTATTTCAATAAAATTTTTAACATGTTCATACATTTGAAAGTTTTATACATTTAATTTAAAATTTAATGCATTTTAAATTTAATTTTTTTTAAACATTTTGTCGAAATTTAACATCACTTTGAATTTTTGCTTTTCTTGAAATGTACTTTAAAGTGGTTACTTTTTTTGTTTTCTAAATGTGCTTTTACTGGTTATTTTCTCGCTATTTTTTTAAATTTTTTTTTTTACTTTTTACTCGTTACTTTGCTTCAATTCCTTGTACTTTTATTCGTTACTTTTTAAAGTAACATTCCCATATATTCCAGAATGTGGAACGAAAATTATTCCTATTATATTTTTACCAAAGTAGAGTCCTAGTATATAAACTAGAAAGTAAGTGCTATTTTGTATGCCACTTTTCAAAACGTTACATTTTTGTTAAACATGTGAGGTAGTGTTTTTTTTTTCGGGACTCGCATTTCAAGTGTCTTTAAAGTCAAAATAATGCGATAAATTTCTGTTTGTCAGAAAAATAGAAATATTTCATTATTATAACTACCTCTTTTCATGGAACTTAAAGCATATTTCTAAATGAAAAATAAAAATTTTTAGAACTATAAATTTTTTTTAATTTCAAATTACCACAAAATATTTAAAGTTCGAAAAATATTTTGTTTACAGTTCCTACCTTTTACTTTGATAAGAAAAAAAATCTGAAAGATATTTCAGTGACATTTACTTTTCTTTTAAATAAAACACCATAAACTCTAAATGATATTTACGTCAAAGAAATATTTCAGTAATATCAGCACCTGATCTTCTTTTTACAGAACATTTACTTTTAAAATAAAAGGGAAAAACTTCAATACTTTGACGGCAGATGTCTTTTATTTCAAAAAAGGGGTCTGTGCGTGTTTTGTATTTTTGAACAAATGCCTCACACAACTCGTGTTTTGTGAAGTGAAAAGAACTCTTTTAAAATGCCATGTTTATAAAAATGCATTTTTGCGTGTCTAAAATTCAAAAATTCTTTGAACGATCGAGAAAAATCTGGCACAAAAAAAGAACTTGAGAAGAAACCATTTTGATATTTATCCTAAAAGTTCCAAGATAAGTAGTAAAAAATTCAAGTAAAATGTAACGATTTTACTTTAAAGCAATTAATAGCAATAAGTTCCACTTACAGAATGTTAAAAACACTGAAATATGGTCAAATTGCTAAGTCTAGACAAAAAAAAATGAATGTTTTTGAATTAGGTTAATTCATAAAAAAAGTATTTAATCTAATTAAATTTATTAAAATTGTTCTCTTTTTTTAGTTTTCCTTAATATTAAGTTTTTATTATTTTTTTTAAAATAAAACAAACAAAATTTGTCTTAAGATAAGTGCTGAAGAGTATTTGTTTTGGATCCTTTATTAATAAAGAACATTGTTTTAATTAATTCCAATTAAGTTGTTAAATTATAATCGAAAAATATTATCATGAAGCAATTATCGTTGTTGTTGTTGTAGTTAATTTACGTCGCACTAGAGCTGCACGATGGGCTATTGGCGACGGTCTGGGAAACACCCCTGAGGATGATCCGAAGACATGCCATCACAATTTTGACCCTCTGCAGAGGGGATGGCATCCCCGCTTC
Organism: Parasteatoda tepidariorum; assembly: GCF_982258835.1. Taxonomy (NCBI): domain Eukaryota; kingdom Metazoa; phylum Arthropoda; class Arachnida; order Araneae; family Theridiidae; genus Parasteatoda; species Parasteatoda tepidariorum. The sequence goes on from NC_141761.1 coordinate 23,696,413, forward strand.
GGTAGCCCGACGACCTGCACGCGAAGTCGAGCACTTTACGGTGGAACAGTTTAACGAGGATAAATACCGCACACCCTCGGTCCCTACGCAGACTAATCCAAGTGGTCACCCACCCGCACACTGACCGTAGCCAGTGATGCTTGACTTCGGTGATCTGCTGGGAACCGTGTCTTAACGATCAGTCCACTGCCGCACATGAAACAATTATTTATTTTAACTAATAATATAACTATTAGTAACAGAGTAACTGTTGGTAACTAATGATACGGATGTTAGTAAATGAGACGTCAATGTCTAAGAGAATCAAAAACACAAAATATCAAATTCTTTGCTATTTATTTTCAATTAATTCGACACATATAAATTCTAAAAATTAGAAATTTTCAAATAAATTCAAAGCTTTTTAAACAAAAATGAATTTACAAAACAGTCAAGACATTACAATACTTAACGAAACATTCACCTCACCTTTACAAAGCAATCAGCAAAAGGCTGTATAGTGGAGTGATTTTTTTCTAACAATGCGTTACAGTTCATAAGTGGAAGTTCTAAGTTCCCAAATATGTTGTTCGTCTAAGTAACAATAAATGTTTTTAGCTAAAGAACTATTTTGTTTTCCTTCTCTTTCTTAAACCTCTATGCCTATTCTGCGCCGTTTGAAAAGTCGGTATTGGTAGAGAGTTGATAACAATAAATCAATTAAAAAAATATATATTTCCTACTTTTATTTTGGTAAAAAGTGACTGGTTGTGAAAACTGAATGGGCTGTCGTTGGTGCTAGGTGAATTTCTTTTGCATGTTGTACAAAGGTTTCCTTTCATCTACTTTAGGGAGAGTGTAATAAAATTAATGATTACAAATTGCGAGGTGTGATAGAACGCACTAAGCAAATAAAATGTATCTTGACTATACGGGATCGGATCCAAAAAGGTAAGCTGTGATAGGTCACCTTTTTGCGAGAATTACCTTTTTTAGTAACTAAAGTTTAGTTTTAAAGTAAACTTTTTTTGTGAAGACAAAACATTGGGCAAAGACTCTTTATTATTAAAATATTTTAACAACTGCTTAAATAAGTAACCATCAGCTGTATTACAGGCTCGTATTATTAAAATAGTGAGTAATGCAGATCTTGGAACATTCCTAGCATGCTGTAGTCCCCGAAGCTATTGTAATCCAGTAGCACTCTGTTTAGGAATCTCTATCAAAAAGGTCTGCAAATCTGCTTATTAGAGTTATCTGCATTCGAATATTGATACGTGTCTGTTGAGAAATAAGATCTGAATCAAAGAAGAGTAAAGGGGAGGAAGGTTAACTTCCATACACATAGTGTAAACCGGTCTCTTAAAGGTTGGCACGAGTGTTGTGTAGAGAAAATAGTACAACCTTTAAAGACACAAAAACTGAAGATACTCTTGAATTGGGTTTACAAGCACTAGCCCTCATCGCCTGGAAATGAGGTGCTTAAATCTGTTAGAAATGAGCTGGGGTGATGTGAAGAGGGATGATTTTTACTTTTATTCATAGTTGGTCTGCATCTGCTTTTTTTTACACTATATATTAGCAAAACTGTATATTTTATTCAATTATTTATTGAGAATTCATTTTTATCTTGCATATTGATTACAACTTATAGCACATTTTGAGAGGGACCAAGAGAATCGAATACAATTGGCACAAAGCAGCGAAACCAACCAGCATCATCCGTTTTAGGTGGCGTGTATTTCGGCTGATATTTTACTTAATGCACATGAGCTAAATTTGAGAGTAATGCTTAGTGAATTCTGAGTATGTACCCTCCTTGTAAATTATTTTCCACGCGTTATTTACATATCTGGAGGGCTGGATTTCTCCAAATTTCTAAACTCTTTGGATGAAAGAGGGGTTCTCTAAAATGCAGCGTTTTACCCACTCGAGACAAAGTGCCTCAAACGGCCCACTCTTTGCTTTTGTGATAATCATTAGTTTCAAAAATATCTGTAAATCCTCACAGTGGCAATTAATTTTGGTGCATAACTATTAATTTGTATTTTAATGATATTTTTCGTGAAATAAATTTTTGTATGGATATGTAGTAGTGTAAAACTTAGTTTCTTTCCATTAATTAAACTATTTATATTAAAAAATTTATTATATTGCATTTATTGCTCGAGTATTACTTATCGAAAAACAGTATTTAATCTGCATATCTGTATTTAAAAATATAATAATAAAAGTGCTAAACTGATCTTTTGTTTTTGTACTTAAATTTAAATGTAATATTCTCCAGGCTGGATAATAGTCGAATTTGCTTATTTTGTCTTATGACCATTTAGCTTTTAATTAATTTTTGAATACTAAGTACCGTCAAAACATGTATTTAAGAATACTGTCTGACTTATTTAGCAAAAAAATTACACAAATTTATACAAAATAACATAGAAGGCATGCTTAGAAGAAAGTATTAAAGTGTAATAAAAATTAAAGCATCTAAACTAAATACTAATTTAATCAAAAAATTTTTAACCGAAATATTTTTAACCCAACTATTAACTTAAATGGCAATAAAATAAATAATTCTCTCCGAAAAAAAAGTTATAGTTAAATAAACAGTTGCAAAATGTATCAGTTTTGTTACAAAAAATTAAAAGAACTTATTTTGTTTCATTGCCTGTACAGATGACAATTTTTTTTCTTCAAAGGATTAATTTCGCGCTTTATGCATTTTTCTTTCCTAAATTAAAAAAAAAAAAAATTAAAACTCCGTTTATTATTCCTAACACCCCCGGTTATCTTAATAAAAATTCTTATAAACTCAGTCTCTAACCTTGACATTTAGAGTAGAGCCCAGAAAACAAATTATAATTGTGCCTTCCACCCATCGGTTACGCTCATGTCATATAACAGCTTAATGCTCTGACATGAAAGGTAGGAGAAGAACGCTTCCTCAACTCGCTAGATGGAGCTCTTGTCAACCCACTGTTGCTAGACTCGGTGAAACTAAGATTAATGAAGATATATCGGTTGAGTCTGCCGATCACCATTTTGGCATACCAGAAATGCATTGGTTAGAAAAAGACTTTTTTTTTCTTTCTTTTATACTTTTGAAACTCTTCATGGTTATGACTAGGATATTTAGAGACAAACACTCAAAGTGTAGTTTGCGAGTTTCGGGGAAAAATCATAGCTGTCGTGTAAGCCGTTTATAATATTTCTTTTTGCAGTCTGAAGGTTTTGAAGATAAATATATAATAAATTTCCCTAAGTTTCGTGTATTTTCATAAAAATATTAATTATTAAGGTATCAAGCGTGACAAATTACTGACATATTTGTTTTTGATTCGAAAGAACAAAACTGTAAACCTGAAACAAAAAAGTAGTGAAAGTACGTCCTAATTTTGTTTCAAACTGAAACAATAAATTAAAAAAAAAACAGTTTGAATAAAGCTTAGCGTATATTTTCAAATTTTTAAACAAGAATGACATTGATCACACATTTGTTTACAAATTACTGACATATTTGATTTTGATTCGAAAGAACATAACTGTAAACCTGAAACAAAAAAGTAGTGAAAGTACGTCCTAATTTTGTTTCAGTTTGAAACAATAAATTAAAAAACAGTTTGAATAAAACTTAGCACATATTTTCAAATTTTTAAACAAGAATGTCATTGATGACATATTTGTTTACAAATTACTGACATATTTGTTTTTGATTCGAAAGAACATAACTGTAAACCTGAAACAAAAAAGTAGTGAAAGTACGTCCTAATTTTGTTTCAGTTCGAAACAACAAATTAAAAAACAGTTTGAATGAAACTTAGCGTATATTTTCAAATTTTTAAACAAGAATGACATTGATTCAGAGATATGTCAATTCACTGTTGCATATTAAAATTTAATAATTTTGAACCCAACAGATATTAAATAGCAATGATTCATACAATCATTCTGTCGGCCTATCGTACGATTGTCCCACACATATTGGGTTATTTTTAAACTCTTATTTGTAAAAACATAGAGATATTTCACTTTCACAATTACAATGAGCATTTAACTTTCTTGAAATTCCACATTTACCCTGTAACGATTCACGGATCAAATAACGGTGGAACATACTGGAGCCCTCAGTTCCGGTACATATACCGTAAAATCTATTTTTATCGCAAAATTTTACAGAACAAAAAATATTATATTCTGTAACAGTATCTGTATGATATTCTGTAACAGTTCTCTTCCAGTAAAATTTACAGTTAAATCACTAAATCCCTGTAATTAAATAAACATTATGGTACAAAATTATGTGGTGAAAATGGATTTTTCGGTAAAATTAATTTTAAGGATAATGCACCCAAGATGCCAGTACTTTTTTCCGCATATTGATTCAAAATTTTTTGCATAGTATAGTAAGAAGAAACAAATTTGGATCTTAAATTCTACTCTTTTGATCATTATATTTACCTTACATTAGTTACTCAATTACGTTTTTATTAAAAAAGAGAATCATTTAAAACTTAAATAATTTTTAAAAAATAAGACGATTTTCGAGAAAGTTGTACAGAAACTTGTTTACTTTCCATATTTAAAATATTATTAAAATAAAATATCACTGTTGGCACAGTGCCTCAAAGTGCAAACATACTATTACAATTTCCAAGTACATAGTGTAATCATACTTGTTTATAATATGAATAATTTATAAAGTCATATAAAAGCAAATTTTAATCTCTTTTTTATATCTAGCGCACGTGTAAGAAGTAACCAATCCGTGTGAATCCGTCACGTGAAAACCAGCCTAAGTGTAATTTGAACTAGAAATCAGCTTGTAGTCTTCTTAAGTTTGTCTGATGCTGACCTTCCATACCTGGTGATAACAAAAACTTATTTTGTATAAATGCGTACTTACATTCAATAGACTTAATAACTAATAATTTAGAACTTTAAAAAGCTCGATTAGAAATACGTAAGATAATAAGTCATTATTTAAAACTAATGAATTTAGCTGGATAGAAAGACTAAATATTAGTTTTGAGATCCATACCATAATTATTAAATAAATTTTTGCATAAGTTGATAAGTAAATTGAAACTCTTAAAAAGCATTTCAGGAGCTTGAAAAATTTGATTTTTTAAAATGCAAGATTATAGAAATGATGATTGACTGGTCTTGTTGTGGTAGACCTTGAAATAATCTTGTCGAGCTTCAGAACTAAAAATATGCTCCAACGTCAAGTCCTAGAAGCTTGTGAATTATGTGAACTTTTACTTGTGTTGTGGGTATAAAAAGTGGCATATTATTTTTTAAATATTGCCAAGAGTTTTGAGGTCTGGTCTATAGTCTGGAAAATGAATCCATAAGTCCAGTTACAGGACTTGTAAATTTAGAATTTTGTTTCCCTTTTAACACGCCATTTAATTAATGATGACTAATTTACACTTATTTTTAGAAGGCTGGGTCATATCTGGAAAGGTCCAGAAAATAACACAGTCCGAATCGCCACCTTTAAAAATCCTTCGGGATGTCGGGCTGGAGGAAGACCTCCAGCTAGATGACTCGATGACATTGCTAAAGATCTAAAAGTATTAAAGATAAACAACTGAAAAAAAGTCGCCATGGACAGGAGGCGTTGGAGGCTACGTGTGGTTGAGGCAGCCAAGGCCTGTAAGGGGCTGTCGTGCTGAAGAAGAAGAAGAAGAATTTACGCATATAAAGCTCGTTGTAGCGTAAATGATTCTTATAAGGTACTTCTTAAAATAATTCAAAAGGGTAAATTAGAAATGGAAAATTAAAAATGGAATGGGCATAACTAAAAATGAAATTAACTGAAATGTTCAATTTTAGTTTAAATTTTTATCGGTTCTCCTCACACTATTGTATCAATGTATTTTGATTTTGCTATATTAATACAATATTAGATTTTTTCGGATATAATCGTGTCATCTGATGGGGAGATTATATACTTTTCTTATATTGTTTTCCGACTTTTAAACTTTTTGAAAAATTTTTAAAATTTTTAAATATTCAAAAACAAAATTTTAATATTCTTTTTCTTCTCTCTTTCATTTTTTTCCATATTTTCTTTACATTTTAACTTACTTTATGAGTTTTATATACTTATTCGCGTTTAGTTTGTTATTTAAACTAAACAAAAGCTCTTATTCAATAAAACTTTAATGGGCTGTCTTTGTTCCGTATTTATTTTAAACATTAAATATTTAATCAATACATTCCATTACAGGCCATAACTTCAAGGAATAAAAGAAGTTTTATACACACTTTTATCAAAATATTTCCAGTAGCTGTAGGAAAAATGGACTGTTATGATCCACATATTTACTTTGACAGCCCGAAGACAAAATAATGTGCCAGCTTAGTGACAGAGACTTTCTTTTGACGTATTGGGGATTGGATATCAATTTGATCCTTAAGTCTGAAACAAAATGATGGTGACTGACTTGCATTTTAAGGCTAGATGCATTTTCTCCTGCAGCATAAAGTTTGAGTTTTCTAGTGGTTTCAGAAAGAATGCTTTATTTGAGAAAAATAAAGTTTAGAAATATGGAAGGTAATGCTTCATCGGATTTCAGCTAAAACTTAAAAATGTTCTTCTTGTGAAATATTGATTTTTTTCATATAAATCTCTTAAGAACTGCACGTTTGCGATTTTTATAAAATTATGTATCACGCACTTAATGACAGAATAATAAATTAAAATAACGTATATCATCTTAAAATAAATAACAATGCATTCTATTATTGTAAATAAAAATATTTAACTCTATGAGTGCCGATGGGGTCATTTTGATAATTTTTTGCAATTTTTTATGTTGTTTTTGAAGATACATATGATCTCCGAAGCTCATATTTTTTTAATTCTCCTAGATTGTTTCAAAGCATACCGTAAAATCATACAAAGTATACAAACATTTCACGCATTTATGTTCATTATCAAAATAAATAATCATAGAAATACCTAAATCAGTCAAAAAGGATCATACTGACTCTCGTCAGAAAAACGTTCATTTCTAAAATTGCATGCCTGTTTTCGATTTTGCAACAATGCAAACCTTGGGAAATGATTTGCAGAACAGAAATCGGGCTCTTAAGAAAATGTAAAGCGATAGGTTTTCCTGAAATTATATTGTATCTTTGATTCAGGGCTCAAAGTATCTTAGTAGAACTCTTATTGATTTACAAATTCGTTATTGTGACTGAAGGAATGCATGTTCAGTGAGCAAAATAAAAGAAAACGAATCACCCTGAATAACTTTTTGATCTAATTAATCAGATCCTTGAGTTCTAGGACTCAATCTTAATGCTGACCTCGAATATGTTATGTAATTATTGCCGACGATATTTTAAGTTACGAAATCAGACACAAAAACGTACTTTCTCTGACCAAAATCCTTTTTTTTTCAACGGATTCAATTTTCTGACCCTAAAATATAGGATATCACCATCTGAGAAATATGGTTCCAATAGGTTGATCAGGAGAGCGGTGCGAAGCTTGGGCCCCTTAATGTAAATTTTATTTTTATCGTATTTAGCCATATATTGAAAAAATTTTAAGCGAATTAAAAAATTCTTGCTCACAATTATAAAATTCATTTATCCAAAGATAACGCCACGCAAAACATATCTCTTAGTAAATATTTATCATTTCTATTAAAATTAATTTTAGTTGAAAAAATTATGAATTGTAAGGTATACAATGTCTTACATCATATTAAGGAATATAATTTTACAAGACAAAATTTAAAATCTGAGGGAAATCGGCCGAATAGTTCCCTAGAAATCGAATTTTAAATACGACTTTTTTGAAACTCGATATCTCAAAAACTATTGATTTCACTCAAATTTTGTATTTTGATATGTTAAATTCTATTCGTTAAAATGATGTAAAACTTTTATACTTTGCAATTCAAAATTTTATCGACTAGTATTACATAAAATAATAAAAAATAATAAATATTTGTTGAAAGTTATTTTTTGTATGAGTTTGTTTTTAAATAAAAGGATTTTATAATTGTGTGCTAAAATTTTTCAATTCGCTTACGAATATCTCGAGATATGGCGAGGTATGCAAAAAGTAAAAACAGCATTAATGGGTCCAAACTTGGGACCGCTCTCCTGACCAAATTATTGGGATCATATTTCCCAGACTTCGGCTATTATTTGTATTTCGAACTGAAATTGGGATTCGTCGAAAAGAGTCATGTTTATTCAGAGAAAATACGTTTTTATAGCTGATATTGTAATTTACAATATCGTCTGCACTAATTAATTGGCATATTTGAGATAACAACTTCGAATCATTCAGAATAAGTTCTAGAACGTGAAAATCCAATCTTTAAATCAAAAGTTATTAAAGGTAGTCCTTTCTTTACGTTCTGAACTATTATTTTTGTTGTAATACTGGTCAAGAAAGAACTGTGGTGAACAGTTATTTCCACGAAGGAAAAAATGCAAATTTATTGCAAGACGAACAAGTTGCATAACTCTGACTTAAATTTTTTGTTTCCAGCTGACCTAAATTCATAGAATTTTTTTAAAAAGATTATCTTTAAATGTGCAAGTCTAAAAAGGCCAACTGAAATGCAAATCTGAGGAAATAAATTGCTCTAAGTATGGAACCACACCTAAACTCCAAGCACAGTTGGACTACTGATAATTTTATTTCTTAGTAAAACTTACAGATAATTTATTTTCGTTAAAACAAATCTTCAGATTCATAGTCTGAAGATTGTAAGTCTGAATAAGAGTGAACTCCTATTTTTAGTGTCACCTCTTCGTCATGATATTTTCATCTTTTATACTTCAAAATGGAAATAAAACACTCCATGTTTAGGAGCAAAGGAAAAAAGTATGACATGACTATATAATATTTATGTGACTACGTTTACAGGCTACAGCATAGATTAAAACCCAAGCGCTGTCACTTACTACAATAGAACAAAACGTTAGCACATTAGACGCTAAGAAATTATTCTGCAAGATGTAAATTTTGCAGATGGCTTGCACTTTTTCTACAACGTTAGTGATATTGCTTTCCTTAATGCTCGGATGGTTTTCAAGGAATATTTTGTCACTCTAATTACTCATTGCGAGTATATTCTTGTGCTTTTTGAAGAACAACTAAAATGTATTTTGCGCATCAGATAGCCCTAACTCATTCCGTCTTTAAAATAAAAGAAACACCCGTTTTAACTTTGCAAGGGTTTTTTGTCATTTACCACAATAGAACAGAACGTTATCACATTAGATGCTAAGTAATTATTTTATGAGACGTGAAACTTACAAGTGGCTTACACTTTTATTACAATATTTGTGTTATTGCCGTCCTTAATGTTTAAGTTTTCAAGGTATATTTCCTCCCTCTAATTACACATTGCGTGCTCATTTTTGTGCTGGTTGAAGAACTACTAAAAAGTGTTTTGTGCATGAGATAGCCCTAATTTATAAAATTCCGTCTTTAAAATAAAAGAAACATCCATTTCAACTTTACAAGCAAGGAGCAAGGAGCATAATAAAACTTCTGATAGTTATGAGAGATTTTGGAAACCAATTTGTCGATATTTTAGTACTAGTTTCAAGTATGCCTAATCTAATATTTAAAAATGTTGGAACCACAGTTTAAAACATGTGTGCTAATGTGAATTGTATATATTCGTGTTTCTCACTTATCTTTATAATCTATTACAAAATATTATACTGTATTGTTATATTGACATTACGTGAATTAAAAAAAAATATTCAAAGACTTTTATATATTATAGTTTTAACAACATACATCAATTAAAAAGTTATTTACTTTGAAATATCATCAATTTCACATAAAGATCAAATCCACCTTAAATGGCGATTTTAGGTAAGTCTAATTCTGGTGTTAATAAAGAAATATTACATTTTTAATTTCCTTATATATAATTGAGTAATTTAACAGTTATAAACTGATAATACTAAGTAAAGCAATTTAACATTTTCAATCTTGATTTATTAGGTAAAGTAATCTAACATGTTTAATCTTAAGTGTTTTATTCAGATACGTTCTATTCGTATTACTAAACTGCTTATAAGTCTAATCTTGTTTTGATGAATTGTATATTATATATTTCTTAGACCAAATTTTAAGTATATTTAGTCAGTTTTCAAAATTCAATAAAACTATGTCGGGAAAAAGGAATTATATTTTGCAAATTGTTATAAAAAATTATAATGCATGAGTATTTATTAATTTTGAGAATCCTGTAGGTGTATATATTTGGCTTATATGTCACGTGCCATCTGTTATATTATAAAAGTTCGAATTTCAATGTCAGACTTAGTATTGTCATTGAAAATTAACTTTAAATTCAAGATGTTAGGCGAAGATAAAAGAGAATGAAACTTAAAAAATTTTTAAGACCATGAAGAAAACAATTTTTGTAAAATTACCTTACTGGTAAGGACATTTCTGGTTAAAAAAATAAGCGTAATTCTCGATAATAAAGCCCTAAATTATATTCACATGGTAATTTTACCGTTTATATGGTAATTGACAGAAATTCTGGTTTTCTAAATTCTAGATCTTATTACCAAATATTAAAAATACAAAACTGAGAAGTAAATTTAACCGAATAAATGATTTTTATGCTAAACTCACGCTAAAATCATGTGCATCATGCTGAAATTACCAAATTTTTTAGCGTTTACCAAATTTTATCGTATATTTTAAAACCATATTCTACTGTTAATTTTACCAAAGCGCTTCGATAAAAACTACCGAGATTTTTCTGAGTTCCCATAGAGCCAGATATTCGGTAAATGTGTGGCGTAACTACCACTCACTAGTAAATAACTTGATTCCATCACGAGGTACCTTTTGATAGATGAAGGTTGGCATAGTCTGAAAAATAAAATTCCCCACAATGGTGATTTGTGAACGTGATATCAATTAGCCAACATTGACAGATGGTCCACATTAAACAGTTGATTTGCTTAAAAATGTACTGCTCAAAGAAAAAGAAAAAGTCCGGTGAAGTAAATAAAGTCTCCCGGTCAATAAACAATATTGAAAAAAAATGAGCGAAATGCTATATACAAAAAAATGAAGAAAAAAAATAATGAGTGAAATGCTATGAATATAAGAAAAATGAGCGAAATGCTATAAACAAAAAAATGAGGAAAAAAATAATGAGTGGAATGCTATGAAGATAAGAAAAATGAGCGAAATGCTATAAACAAAAAAATGAAGAAAAAAATAATGAGTGAAATGCTATGAATATAAGAAAAATGAGCGAAATGCTATAAACAAAAAAATGAAGAAAAAAAATAATGAGTGAAATGCTATGAATATAAGAAAAATGAGCGAAATGCTATAAACAAAAAAACGAAGAAAAAAATAATGAGTGAAATGCTATGAATATAAGAAAAAAGAGCGAAATGCTATAAACAAAAATAGAAAAATAAAGAAAGAAAAAAAATAATAAGCGAAATGCTATAAAAAATTAGCGAAATGCTATGAAGAAAAAATATAATAAGCAAAATGGATAAAAATAAATTGACAGCATGAATCAACTAGTGGTATTCGTTCATCGAATTCTATCACAGATAAAATTCCGGGGAGTACTGTGGCGTAACTACCACTCACTAGTATATAAGACATGTTAACTTGAATCTATCTTGAGCTACCTTTTGATAGATGAGGGTTGACATTAATTAAAATCCCCACAAATATCACCATATTCTGGTAGTGCTAACCATGCTTTCATTCTCATTGAAATATTAGTAAAAATGTATGTTATTAAGAATATATTTTCCTATTGGGAATTGCTTGACAATTAAACAAGGTTACTTCAGCTGTGGATTTTTAAAAATTGTTTTTGATTTTCCCTTTTTTAAAGCATAAGTAATTTTTAAGCGCAATAGGGCTCAAATTTCTGTTACCTGTTCTATATTTTTTTCAGAAACCAATTTTCTTACTATAAATATATGCCTCTACCATATTGTTGAATGAGTAAACAATTTTTTTAATTAAATTGGTTCTAATATGTAGTTCCAGACTTTCGAACTAATCTACCTAGAATTGGCTTTATTAATAAGTTATGAATTGAATATTTCGAGCGGAATTCGAAGCACAATGTTTTCTTACAAAACAATTTATTTTTTTTTATATTTAATATTTATTAGAGTAAATGGGAACAGTTTTTTTTTTCACTTTTGTTTATATTTCATCGATATTTCTTATCAAAAGCGTTTCAATTCTCTTGAGGTAAGAAACTAAAAATAATATTTTTACATTCCACTAAATTTCGAAATAAATAGAAGTTTAAATTTTCGTTTTTAAAAAAAGTCATTTTAGCTATTATTATAAGGTTTTAATATACTAAATAAATATTTTTATTCTTAAAATATTATATTTTAACGATGAGAAAAAAAAATATGATGTCAAAATTTCCAAAAATGTTAACTTCCATTTCGTTTTTGCTGTTCCTCATGATGATAAAGGAAAATTATGAAATCTGATTATTATTTAAGTAAATAAATACATAAAACAAGTTGTTTTTCGTGATTATAGTTTTATACGTATATCAAAGAATAGTTATTACAAAAAAAAATTTTTTTTCATTACATTTATTTTGAAAAGTAGACATATCAGACCGCTTTGCTGCCTATGTAGTAACAATGCTCTCCAACACAAATAAATTTCTCAAATAAAACCACCACTGTATGTTTTTAAGTTTTGATTTTTAATCTGTTTTGGCTTAAATATGTGCAGAAAAGACCTATTATTTATTTTCTTATAAGAACGCTTCCTTACAAAAACAATGCAATTTTATTACTATCTAATGCCCCAGTATTTAAAAAATTTCAGTAATTTATCAAAAATCTCTTGAAATTGAAAAAAAAATTTTTTTAAGAAGTCATATGAACAAGTGAAATGCGATATTTATTTGTTCTACTTACATATTTGGTTCAATAGAATATTTTAACAAGTTCAAATTATTTTTTTTGCTAAAAATCATCTTCATGTTACAATTTCTAAAACTGCTAAAAGTATGTTTTTCCTTTTCGCTCCTGATAATAAAAGTAGGCGTAATTTCAGTCTGTTATTTAAATAGAAAAAAAGGAACACAACAATTTTTCTATATCATGACAACAAAAAGTAGTCATGACCAAAAGCTCAGGTACTGGCAAACTGAGTGCCGGTACTTTCAGCGTACAATCCATTTTTCTAGGAACATGTTACGAAACAAAAAACCTGATTTACCGTATTTTTTACAATTGCAATTACAGTAAAATAATTCAAATAACGTGCCCAAATACTGGTATTTTACACAGGAATTTTTTACAGTGCAGACATTATTCACCTTATAAATTTTAAGGAAACGTATGCATTTTATCCTACAACCTATTAATGTAACAGTAATTTCACGTATGCTTAATTAGTGTAATTTAATTGAATTTGCTGTATAAAATACATTGTTTTTTGCTAGAAGAATTTACATAATTTTTTACATATTTCAAAAATATTAAACTTTTAGCTATTACATATAACTTATATTTATTAATATAAATTTTCTTTTTTTTGCATTTTAAAAGCTTTTATTAGATAGAAAAACAGTTATTTACGCATTTTATAGAGATAAGCATATACTGGGAATTTCAACCCCAACATACATCTCATGCATAATAACGCATAAAATATGCATGAAATCTCATGCATAAAATATTTTATTTTCAATGGTGACAAGTTAAAAGTAGTAATCAAAAATAGCAGAGTACTAAACAAAAAAGTATCGATTTTTAACAACGCTTAGAGGAAAAAGTTAATTCAAAATAATTTGAAATTTCGTTAAAAAAATGTTATCCCGGTAACATATTAATCACGGGCAGTTTACTTTTGTACTATATTGTGGTACCCCTGTTATATGCATTAAATTTTCATTACCTATACAATCCATTACAACGATTAAATTTTGAAATATACACCAGATAATTTTGGATATATTTGAATTATACAATACTAAAGTGAACTCCTCTGCAAAACATTACAATAATGTTACTTACAGTAAATTTTGAATTATACCGTTACTCATTTTATAAGTATCAAAAGTTCACTATCTTTGCAAAACATTGCCGCAGTATATTTTTTTTCACTGATGTTTAATAAAAATAAAAGAAAACATTTTGAAACAAAGCTATTTTATAAAAGTAATACTTTTAAGGATGGATTGCTTGAGAATGAAGAAATTATAGTAAATCTGGATAAATAAGTTTAAAATACTAACTTTTATATTTAATACTGAAATAATAGCTCTGATTAAATCGTTGCATTTGGGCAAGTATCAAAGTACCCACTGGATTGTTTTTTAAAAGTATAACGCTCCTAAAGTCACCGTGTTTTAAGAATATTATCAACTAACCGTACGTTTGAATTTTTTTTATGAATTTTGTAAACTTAGAAAAACTATTTAATTTTTTGTATCAGCTCAACTAAGAAATTATAGTAAACGACGTCGAAAATTAAACGCTTCGGAAGAATTTTTCTTTATTATTTACTTTAAAATCTAAAAAAAAAGAAATTGCAATATTATGTTAATTCCAATCACTAAAGAAAATTACAAATTTACTCAAAAAGCTTATTAAGCTCAATTGTCAGCTGAGATTTGTGTAATTTTCCAACTTTTTGAGAAGTGTCTTTTCCGTACTTTTCCGTCAAATTCATGATTTAAACTTTAACAGCAAAATATTATTGATATTCATAATAATTTTTGGAGATTTTAAATGTATGAAACATAAGTATTTTCTGTCGAATAAGCGCTCTTTTTTTATCTGTGTAAATTGTATTTGTCTCAAGATGCAAAATAAATCCTTAGTCCTACTTATACCTTTACACATACTACAAAAAATTGTGCAATATATCTCTTTAGATAGAAAAAAAATGAATAAATCTTTCAAAACATCAGATTTTATATAACTCTTTTGTTTTTGCACATTCCTAAACTGCTCCATGTATTGTATTGTTGAACACGAAAAAATTTTACATTTTTATGTTTATCGTAACAGAAGGATCTAGAGTTGTGAGAACAATATTTCCTAAAAGACACTGTTTTGTCGCTCAAATTCTTTAAGGATAACGGATATATCGAAGTTTCCAGAAATCGCGTCATTTTTATATACGTTACTGCAAGCTGTAAGAGGTTATTTTAAAATTGTAAAATATAGATTTGCAGTGCTTGAAGTAAGCTGCATTGAAAATAAATGTAACTATGATTCAATTATTTAAATTACAATTAAGAAACTGATAATCATATACAATCGTAATAAATTGAGGTGTATGTGTGTGTCTCTCTCATAATTTCAGAACCATTCTGTGGTATTGTATTGAAATGTGGACATCGACTGCAACTGGTGATTTTAGCCCCTGAACCTAAAGGTTGTTGAAGAATTTAAATTAGATGGGTCACGAGTGAAGTTCGAAAAATGGAGTTTTCTCATTGGTTTAGCATTAGCCAAATTAAACAGTAAGTGAACTTGCTTTTTCCTCAAATGCTTAAAAGATAATACCAGTGATTACTGATTGATTTTCTTCTTATATTACCAAAAAAAGAAGTTTATTACATTATTTTGCCGAATGGATAAAGCACCCGCATACACCCACAAAGATCCCAGGTTCGACCCCAACTGATATCACTTTTTCTAAATATCATCAGAATCATCCATCCTTTTAGCAAATCGTCAAATCATTAGAAACAGCATAGTGCACAGCATCATCGATCGCAGTAGAAATCGTCAACATTCCAATGCATCCGAAGCTACAACAATCTCATGTGTCATCTTGCAGTCTATCCTGAGCAGCTGAAAATAAAAATCAAAAACACAAACTCTGAACATTTTACAGAACTTTAAAAAATCCATTATTAATAAAATCTAGAAACCTACTGTAAAAATTATTAAATAACATATTCCAATAGAACTGACAAATATGTAATCTACAAACAATGCCTGTAATTTCTGTTCATTTTATATTTTCTTTTTTCTTATTTCCTGTCTTTTTAATCTTGCCACCACAATGTTGCATAATATAAAATGTTTTCAAACAATGTAAATTATTTCATCATGAATGGGTTAGGGGCCACTGCGCGGCCCACGCACCCAGCTTGATTTAAATAAAGAAAGAAAAATATTACATTATTTTTATTCTTTGTGTCTAATAAGATCAATAATAAAAGTAGATGTTGTGTTATGTCAACTAATTAATATTTCTTAAGTTATCTGGAATCATTGTTTATAGTTGTTAAGTTATCTGTTTATTTTCTTTATAGTTGCGCTTTTAATAATGCTACATTGGTTGGCAACAAGGAATAGTGTCATGCTGCAAATTACTACTTAACATAATTAATCTTTATTTTGATGGGAAAAACATCTAAATACGTGTCAAATTACGAAACTCCACCAGAGAAGGCAACAAAGATAAGTTTTGAATGTAATTACATCTAGAAGATAGAGGCAATTTGGTCAAAATTAATAAGAATAAAAAAAATGGTTTTCAAAAAAATTGTCATGATTTTTGTTAAGCATTTATGGATTTTGTTAAATGAAACGAACAAAAAAAATGGTTCGTCTGCCCTTGAAAACTGTTGAATAAACAAAAAATAAATATTTTAATTATCTTAAATTTAAAGCTTTAAAAAAATCACATAAAATTTCCATTCTCAAATGCATGAATTTAAAAAATAAGAAAAATCTTCCCTCTCATGCATTTTTCGCTAGATTTAGCCGATAAATTTTTTTAAAAACCAGTAGTCTGTCTTAAACATTATACAAGGGCTAGTTTAAAAAAAATTTCATGTTCACTTTAGATAGAAAAAAAATTAACAACAAACTCTCCAACTTATTTTTTTTTTTACTTTTTTCAACCAAAAATTACTTTAATACTTCTGTAAATATTTACATTTACTCAGCGTGAAACTGAGATAGATAGCCGTGCTTTTTTTCAAACATTTAAACATGTTTATTTAGATATATTTATTTAACTTATTTTTACTTAACTTATTTTTTTTTGTTGCTTTTTGCAACCAAAAATTACTCTAATACTTCTGTAAATATTTACATTTACTCAGGGTAAAACTGAAATAGATAGCCATGCTTTTTTTCAAACATTTAAACATGTTTATTTAGATAAATTCATTTAGATGTATTTATTTGGATATATTTATTTAGAAATATTTATTTAGATATGTTAAGCATGCGGGTGAAGACTTGTTAGATTAAATACATTTTATTATCTTACTTTTGCTATTACTTTTTAAACGTATCTAGCAATTTTACAATTTTTGATTTGTCAATACGTATTAATGAAAAGATGCCATCTCTCTTAAAGTTAAAGATGAGATGGCCATTGAACTTCATTTTTCCACCACTGCTTTGCGTTTGACTCTGAATCAAATATTAGACCAAAGGTCCAGATAGATGAAGAAAAAAACAACCTAAACATTGAAAAGCATATTGATACTCAACTCACGAAAAACGTCTAACCTCTAAATAAAATAACCATAAAATTTTACATATTTTTTTTGTTTCCGTGGAAGGCAATATTTGATCTGAATTGATAGAAAAGTTAATTTGCTTCCGACAAAATTGCCTCTTTTGTAATGTATTAAAAATGTCAGAAATATTTAAACTAACCTTAAATATATAGATTTAATACTGTCGATATCAGGGAACTGAACTTTCACCTACTAATGTTGGGAGGGACAAGTAAGCGAAAGTTCAGTTTTCCAAATAAAAATAGTATTTAATTGTCATTTTGATTTCATTGAGTTTAGTAATTATTTTCGAATTTTTCAGTACGTAATGGCTTACATACGACATTATTTTTCAATAAATGGTTTATTTTTATACAAAACTGAGTAAAAAAATGTGTTTTATGCTTTGTTTTGGAATAATTCAGTCGCCGTTCAAAAGATAGATGATTTCTTCGATTTAGGAGTTTATATAATACATTAAAACTATAACTTTCGTTAGTGAAATATATACCCAATGTATTTCATTATGCAATAACATATCTAAATGTGAATGAAACATTTTTATTGTTCCTTGGAAGAAGCATAGAAATGCCAGCGTTTCGTGCCACCAAGTTTGGAAAACGTTTAAAAGAATTGAGAAAGTCATTGGTTGCAGTTATCCTTATGATAAATTTATCTGCCGTACCCTGACCTACGTGAAATATATGATGCTTACAGTCATTTTCGATAATGCTTTGTTACAGGAGTGCAAATACTCTGCAAATTTGCTGACAGAAACTTTATGTGTTGTAACAGAATATTTTTCACAATTGAAGAATCAATAAATAGGTGAATTAATGATTTTAAAAATCAGTAACTTTGAGAATCCAAAAATTGAATAATCGGTAAATTAATAAACCAATGAATCGGAGAATCACTAAGTCAAAAGAAAATTAATGAATTAATGAATTCGTAAAAATGTAATTCTGTCCAGTACATTTATAAGAATCTAATTTAATTGAATTTAACATAAAAATGCTATGCCTCAAATATAAGTTAAACTAAAGTTTAATTTATGCCTCTTTAGTGTAGAAATCGAGTTATATTTTCTTTTTCTTTGCCTTTTTTAATGTTCAATAATAAAGCTTTCTTTTTACTTGAAATTATCAGTTAATTTTATTACATAAAAATTCTAAAGAAAATATTGTTGCATTATCTCGAAGTACACATTTTGTTTTGGGTTAATACAGTTTTGGATGTCCTTATAAATCAAAATATTCTTAGCTAAGAGCTTTTCTCTAAATAAAAGAGTTCAAGGACAAATTTATAAAGTGGATTTTCAAATATTTGTGTCTACATCATTTGAAAATATTGATTTATTGGATCCCCCAAGCAATTTATTCGAAAATAAGTATCAATATAGTGATATTAGATACTCCCTTCTAGCAATAACTTTGTTTAACTATTTCAACGACGAATTTCAAGCACTTAATTCAATCCTAAATGTAGAATTTCTGGAATCCCAAATTCGGATACTTTGAAGAAATTTTAGAACGAAACTAGAATTCATTTTCATAACTATATTTTCCAATTATCGAAATAAAAGGTTTGTTTCACTCGCAAGAAATGAATAATACTGCACTCATAATCTTATTTAAGGAATTCGAATTAAATTGTTTATTTATTAAGCGTTGTTAACAAATTTTCAATGCATGTTGCGGATTAAACGAATTTTTAGTATTATTTGAAAATAGTAAAAGAAAAATAAGTACTGGTTTTTATTTGTGAATTGAATTGGGAAATAGTATACAAATATTTTTTTTCATTATAAGAGAATATTCTTATATTTGTAAATGCATATATTTTTCGAAGTATGTTATACATATTTTAACAATATTATTGCACAAAGTCTTACAGTTGTATTTAACAGATTAAGTTTCATTGTTCCGCATAAATTTACTGTAGCTCACCTTACGTTTTGTACATGCGGTTATTTAAACATTAATCTATTATTCGAATATCTACTGAGCATAACAACGTATCAAAATAAAATTTTAAAGAGGAATAAATTCAAATAAGGAAGTAATAACCTGACAAAGGAAAATAGCTTTTGAAAATTATTTTTATGGCTTACAAATACATTTCAATGTTTTATGTCATTTCATCTACACATATCATTTGCCAGCAGAATTTTTCTAGTTTCAATTTTATATTTTTTTATTAGTATTTTTTTGTTCTGATTTAGAATTGGAGCGAGACTAATTCTTAGAAATGTAGTCGACTTATAGTTTAAAGAGAATTTACAACAGGTTTGTCAATATCGCATGCCATAACACTAATTTTTTAACTATGCAAAGATTATAATCGTATAATTATAGAATTTAATTATGGGATTAGTAAAAATAAGGTAAAAAATGTAAACTCCTTGTAATTATCAGCAATAATTTTACTTAAACCAGATAGTTCTTTAAGAAAATATTGTAACTTATAGTGTCAGAGTCTTCTCATTCGTAATAGGCTTGCAAATACAGCATGAGCATTTGTTGATAGTTATAATATCTTCACACTTCTGGTGGTTGTGATCAAATAACACAGTAAGAAAAAGAGTATGGTCAAGACCACAGGAATATGGTAAAATTGACGTATTTTTATCCTTATGGGAACACCAAAAAGCTCGGTAATTGTACCAAAGTGTTTTGGAAGTTATTTTGGTAAAATTAGCAGTAGAATATGGTTTTTAATGTATTTAATTTTACTAAAAATGGTGAAATTAGGTAGTTTTATTGTAGTATCTTATATCAGGGCTTTGTTACTTCAATTTTATTCTTTTCCCGAGTTCTCATACAAGACGGTAATTTCAGAAGAAATTTTTCTTCGTACATAAATTTAAATTTCACAGTGAATGGTATTATTGAAAAGATCTATTTCATCAACTAATACCATACCACTTTAGTAAGCAAGCATGTATGTTTAATGAATCTATACTAAACTTCGTTTATTTTAGTTTCTTCAGTACATAAAATTTATAAATTTTATATTTCTCTTTTAGAGGTTACCTAATCTGGAGATTAGTCAGCAAGTAAGCTGAGAGGATATCTACATAATGGAGTGTTAACCGGTAGAGACAATAATCGAATTAGATAAGACATTTGTGAGTGATGCCAACAATAGCACAGTAAAACAATATCACAGTTACATAATTTTTAACTTTTAATTATTCATTGCTATAAGTAAGCCTATAAAATTTTTCCCGATCCTTAAATTTTAAAACTGATTTTGACAATTAAATTTCCATGATAGTACGAATACATGAAGCTCTTCATATACTTATAGACATAACGTAACTACTTATTGAGGCAGAAAATAATATACATCAAGTTTAAGCCATTTTGAATTACTGTGATCATGCTATTTTAAATTACCATTTTTGGGCCATTGTAATTACCGTTTTTGGATCTGTTTATTATTAAGCTACTTAGAGTTTTTCCATTTAGCTGCAAAAGTTCCAAGTATGAAACATAAATTTTAAATTTAAATCCACTGACTAAATAAACTACGGATATCTTTTTTTTAGATAAATTTAAAATTTGTACTTGCATTTCTTTTACAATTAATTCATTTCGGGAATTATCTTATTTTTCATGAACTTTAGATATTTCATGCAATTTCTTATCTGTTTTCAGTCATTTGTATTCTAATTAAGGAAGATTAAATGTATACGAGTTTTTAATAAGATAATGTATCTTATGTTTTCTTTTTTTTTAGTTGCGTAGTAGTGTGAAGTGTGAATATAATTCAGTTGGTATTTATTATACTTATTCAAGAATATTAAGGAGTTTGAAATATAAGAGGAATTGATACTTGTAGATTTTCTAATTTTCGCCCATGAAGGTCAAAAAATAACAGGAATTTAAATGCTGTTGATAACTGAGTAATATTGACAGAGGTTATTGCGCTACTTAAAGTAATGCAAGGCATGCATGCATTCATACTCATAGTATTTTCTTTTCTTTTGCTGAAATTTGAACAATAAAAAAATGTTTTCCGATAATTTGATTTCCTTTTGAAAGTGATGTATTTTTTCTCGTATTATTTTACAATCATCAAGATGAAACTTAACGCCAAATGGGTTTTTCATTGTGGTCGCTAAAATGAAATTGAATAATTTCTTACTATATTTTTTTCTCCTCGATTCTTTCGAGTGATATTATTTACAAGATAAATTTGCTGTTACCGCTTGAGTTTGAGAAAAGTGTATACTTACTTTAGTTGTTTCTTTTGTAAGTTTTGCTCTTGTCTGAAAAATATCTAACAGTACAATAAGATCTTATAACTATTGATAGAGTGATGATCGCTGAGAAACTTATATCCCTGTTCACTGATTATAAATAAGGTAAAATATTGTATTTAATATAGCACTTTTTAAGCTTAATTTTTCTTTCTATTTACATGATTCCATCATGTGATTTCGTCAAAATTATAATGCTTTGCAAGAAAAATGATTCCTGAACCAATTTTGCTGATTCTTACATAAAATTACTACCTAATCCAAACTTGATCCTGTTTTTTCCAATTAATTATGATTATCACTTTTCGACAATTTTTATGACGATAAATTGGATTTGGAGGTAAAGAAAAAAAAAATTGCTGTTATATTTTTTAACAAACTTGTCGTGATAGTGAACCTAAATTGTTGCAGTGAGAAAAAATTAGTTTTTTTTTGTCTTCTTACATTGTCACAAAAAAGAAGAAAAATCTATGATGCTTTATTTCGCAATCTCTTACATTCAAATCGCAAACATTTTCTGAAAACATTTTCAGAAAGCCATTAACAAGTCGAAATTCATAACCCTTCTTTTTGTCTAGAAGCGAAAGAGGGTTTAAATATCAAGAATTTAAATATCAGAATTTAAATATCAATTTAAATATCAGAAGGTTAAATATTTCGCAATCTCTTACATTCAAATCGCAAACATTTTCTGAAAACATTTTCAGAAAGCCATTAACAAGTCGAAATTCATAACCTTTCTTTTTGTCTAGAAGCGAAAGAGGGTTTAAATATCAAGAACTTTTCGTTAACTAATTCTAAACTTACGAATCCTACAAAACATCTCCAATCATATACTGTAAAAAAATGTTAGTGCTTCTGAACTCCAAAAACGGTGGCAATTACTTTACATCAAAATGTTGTTTCACTAAGTGTTCTACTTCACCAAAATCGAAATGAAACACCTAATAAGTTCTTTTACAACTCTTGGTGTTAAGTAGCCGTTGTCATGTTTGTTATTCAGTAACACTAAAATTTATAATTAAATCAAGAAATAATATGCATAAAAATCAATAAATTTACTTTTACGATACAATAGAAAGCAGGAATCATAAATTTAAGATGCATATATACAGTATTTTTTTAAATAAAATTAATTTGTTATTTACACAAACACACAAAATTAAAACAAAACCGAAGTGAAAAGTTCAATATAATAAAATTATTTTACACAGTTGACAGTTTTAAGTAAATTTTATGGGAACATAAATATCTTTAGTTTACAACTAAAGCATGCATGCAGTTAATAACAGTTTATTAAGTAGTTTGTAAAATAAATTGGAAAGAAAAATATTGGAATTACTTTAAAAATAATAGACCTCAATAAATACTTTTTATCAATTAAAGATGATTGAAACTTACTTGATAATTACCAAATCGGCCATGACCAATTTGTCGATTCAATCCGATAAGAACTACACTTCATGTGAAGAAACAGTTCAGATTTGTGTAAGCTTTATCAATATTTGGTCTTTAGATTTTAAAATGTGTTCAAAATGATCTGATCGACATTACTTAACATAAAATAATCATTCACACGTTTTTTTTTTTTTAGTCTTTCAGCACCAAATTTAGATTGGTACAGCACTACAGATTTTGCAGTGTAGAAAAAGATTATTTTAACCATTACATTTCTTCTGAGGACCATTTTAAAATATGAACAATTTTAGGCAGGGGGGATTTAAAGGAATTTCCTTTTTTAAATTGTAAAAGAAATATCAATTATTATTTATTTTTCTTTTTGTGGAATTGTTTAATTGTTTATTTCCTAATATTTCCTTCATTTCTTCCTCAAAACAGCTTCTAATAATAAAACTTAAAGTAGCCGCAATATAGTCTAAAAGTGGGTGAAGTTGATGAAGTTTAGAAGATCTCGAAACATAATAAAGAATATACACTTCACGTGGACTTATGGATCTCTCTTTCTAATCAGCTGCTTGCCAAAATTGACTAATTTTATAATAATCACTTAACGTAAGTATCGATTAGTTTACTTCAGAATCAGCAAGAACAATATTGGTACTTAGTTTTATGAGTGCTACAAATTCCTTTTGTATTTTATTCCCTCGAATTATGCATATGGAAAGTTTTTGAAGGAATTTACATAAACGTGTAAAGAATAATTGAGAATTAAAATGCAAAATAAAGAAAAGACAAATTATTTTGAAGGAAAATTGAGAAAACTATAGGTACATAAAAGCAATAAATATGGCATAAAGAATTTCTTATCATAAATTCTTTTATAGAACCCAAAATTTTTAACAATAAGTAAGGAAAAAGAATTCCATCTGGCTGTGCTCTTTTTGAAAGCTAATCTCACAACAGATGTACTTCGAACATTTCAATTCTTAGTGGATTCTAAGCTTAAGTATATTTCCAGACATCAGCATTTCATCCTCCGCGGCTCAAAAACTCAGTGAAGCATTGAAATCCGACAGCAAAATCGCTAAAAATATCGATCCTTCGATATTAATCGCACACTTGCCTCGTAATGATAGGAGACTCGCCTCCACAACGTTTTCCCCTCTTTTCTGGCAGTTTTATTGCAGGCGCTGAAAACTTTAATTAAACCAGAACTGTTTCGTGTATCGGAAAAGATGATGAAAATGCTATCATATCTTTTGCGGTTTTGATGGGGTGAGCCGATGGAGGAAGATATAATTTTTTAAATGAGATTTTATTTTATGATTTATTGCTTCTACGTTTCCGCGAATTCTAGAATGGACTTTTGCTTATGTGTATGTCTGCATTAATATTCTCGCTGCATTTGGATTTTCGATGAGAGAATAAACAGTTGAAATGGATAGATATTTTTATTTAACTTTCGCGGAAAAGAATAAAAAGGAGAAAAATAATTTCCATTGTATTTATTTCATTTAGTTTTAGGTTTATTTCGGCACATTTAAAACTGAGTATAATTTAAAAAACTAGTTCAGTTTTTTCGTAAAGAATTATTTAGCGTAATTTCAGAAATCCCATTAAATAAATATTTTGGAGAAAAGTAATGAGTTATTTGATTTATATTTTCATTCATTCATTTACATTTTAATATTTCATTTACATATTTTTTTTAAATTTACTAATCCTAATATATAATTGCAAACTTCAAGATGCAATCTTAAAATCTAAATACAGGAAAGAAATACACTAACTTTTATAATAAATTATCAAATTAAACTGTCAAGTTAAATAATTTTATGAAATTTCACGTAAAATGAATGAAGTTTAAAAAAACAAAATAAAATTTCAAGTTTTAAGAAATCCCTTAGTGCCCAACTCGGGCAAACTTTCTTTTAAAATACAGACATATGTTTAGAGAAATGTAAATTATATGCATTCTTAAAATACTATTCTATGGATTTTGGCCAAGGTTTTAGGATTTAGCATAAGATATTAAAAGAACTGTTGAAATGCGAACATTTAACAAACAACTTTACAAAGGGGATTGTAGGAATATAAAACACTAAATATAACATATATATTTTTTTTTCAAATACACTGAAAATCATAATTTGTAATCATAATCATAATTAACTTAAATATAGTTATGAAGGTTAAATAAATAAACTGAAGCAGTAAAAAATCACCTGATTAAAAGAACTTTATTCGCATCAGAAATAAATAGATTTGAAATAACATAGCATTTTCAAACTGTATATTTTTGAAGCAAATCAAATTTCATAATCAAGTAATATCTATGATGGTTATTGTAATTTCGTTTTATTTATCTTTACATAACTAGTTACGCATTTACGTATTATTCAAATAAAAAGTAAAATTTAAAAAAAAAATATATTGAAGAGTTTTTCTTTTTTAGGTAATTATTTAGAATAAATTATGTTCTTTAATGTAAATTGTAAAAGTTTGCCTTTCCTCCATTTATGCATAATTGTCCTAAGCATTTAATTAAATATTTTTCACCTGGTGTTGCTTTTAAGAAACGGAGTTTTGACTGATCCTTATAAATTGCTTTCCTGGATATCTTTCTTTTTTTTTCAGTTTTTAACTAACAGAACATTGTTTTTCAGATAAGAACAGAGAAATGGATGTTAAGATTTCGGTTACGCAAAATACTTTTAATTAAATTTCGTATATTGGTAATTTATTTATTTATTTTTACGTGAAAACCTATTGAAAACTAACTGAAAAATGGAACTTATGTATTGATAAAAGTGAAAAGGATGGAGAATTTTAAATGAAATGCTACAGAGTATTAAAGATATAAAATGGAATAGATATAGAATGAAATAATTAACAATAAGAACAGAGCAAGAATGCAAAATGAAAAAAAAACAATGAAAATAAACAGAAAAGCAAAGAAGAAGAGTGGAAAAAATAAAATAGAAAAATAAGAAAATATTTAACAGATTATTTGGGATCTTAGCCAAACACAAAATAAATAATAATAATAAATAAATAAATAAATAAATAAAAGCAGTTTACATTTCTTCTTCAAAGTAATTCACTTTTGAAATGCCTTAAAAGACAATTGTGTATTTTATTAAAAAACGGCAATTTATAATATAATTAAAGATTTATAAAATTTTAAATTATAGGTTTCGTTATCTTAAAACTTATTGGTGATTGCTTTTCAAGTATTGACTTATGCAGCTTTGGAAACTCAATTTGACTGATTTGCAGTCCAGTAGATGCAAGAATGGACGATGAGCCCTCACCCGGGATTAGAGCAGCAGTCTCCTTAATTATGTTCAGCGTAGCAAATCAAAGGTACTCAATCTTCAATAAGCACGCACGCATAAGCTATCATTACGCAATCTTGGTATTGATTAGCTACCTAATATATTCTTTAAAGTATCTTTTAATTAACTGTGAATAATCTGGTTAATTTTCTGGTAACTTTCGTAAAATATTCAGCAGTGCTTAATGCATAAATTAATGCAAATAAATATGCAAAATATCATATTGCCACTAAGGAATTTTCTTTGTTTATTCGTAGTTACAGTTACGAAAAATGTTGAGACTGTTTAGTTTTAAATTAAATTTCAAATATTTAAGATAGTCAAAGATGATATAATAACAAACTTAGAAAATCTTAAATAACTAAAAAAAAACATTTTTTTCTTTAAGTAAAGAGTTTCCTCATACAAATTCTCTTTATTCTGTTGTAAATACCAACATTACTGAAATAACACATTATTATTATTATTATTTTTGAAGCACATATGCGAAAAAAATTCTATTCGTTTTAAACAACAATGCATCTTATATATAATTTCAAATGTCTTGATTGAAGCCCAAGCTGCATAATAAATGTCACATGATTAAAACGGAAGTGGTTCGAATTGAATATACCCGATTTACTGAAGTAAAAAAAAATCAAAAGTTGCTCAAAAATTAATCGTAATTTTATAAAAAGAAAAAGTAAACAAGATATGGTTGTAATAAGCGTTGCAGAATGCATATATTCTTCAGCACGCTTCACATTTTTTCACGCAAAGTCAAATATCACAAAATTATTCCTAATACTTTGAATCACTGTTCATATTTCCACTTCTCTTTTCAATCCAAATAACTTTCATTAATAATTTTACATTAATTTACGATTAAATATTATATCTATTTTTTTTTATTTGATATAATATTTACCCGAGCGATTTTATCATTTTCAAAAGTAATGATATTTTATTATCATCCTTGAATTGAATTTAGTTTAATTTAATCCCGCCCAGTCCCGATAAGGGGCATCTGGGGAATACTGAAGTCTGGACATTGAAAGTAAATTCAAAAACGTACTATTGGTCTGTACTTTGTTAAAAATTCTGCGATAAGGTCTTCTCCTTGTATACTACATCTGCCAGGAGTCCATGCTTCTTTGGTTAGTCTTTTCCTAATTGTATGTTTTGATTTTTCATCAAAAAGGTCGATGTTCTCTCTTCCACAAGCCTGCTTAGCCAATCTATCAGCCTCCTCATTTCCACATGTGCTCTGGTGGGCTCTTATCCAATTTAGCTGGATGTTTAAAGTTAAACTGTTTTTTTATGTACTTGGAATGATGAAATTAATTGTACGAGCATTAGAAATGGCCTGTAATCCTGAGATTGAGTCTGAGAAATATTTTACCGTATCACTGGTTTGTTGGTGTGCTTATCAAGTAGACAGGCTGAAGAATCACTCATAACTTGGTTTTAAAAACTGAAGAATTGTCTGATAATCTGAATTGTTTGCTGCCAATGGCATTTCCATTGTAGTGGACCACGGAGGCACACCCTATTCTAAATTTGTTCAGATATTCAAGCTTTGAAACATCAGTGTAAATTTCCAATCCTGTGTTCTGTGGTAATTGAATTGAATGGATATTGTTTCGGTAGGGTGGTGTATAGGTACTTTAGATGATATGTGCTGGTTAATTTCCAATTCCGTTACGTATAAAGTGGTTAGATAAAGTTGCTTCTGTGTTTAATATAAGATCTAGGGGTATGGTTCGCGCAAGTATTTTCAAAGCTTTGACAGACATTGTTCTGCTTGCCTTTGTTATAGCCAATGGAATTACCCTTTCAATTCACTTGATTCTGTTTATTGTCCTGAAATGTTTATTGCACGATATTTCCGCACCATATGAAATTACTCTAAGCGTGCTGTTTCTATAGATACATTTCTTGATCTCCATGCCGATCCCCCAGTCTGTTTCAGTAATTCTGTTTAATTTGGCCCGGAATGTGTTAATTGTATAATAGATATTATCGAGATAAAAAGTAGCCAAGATAGCTGAGTGTTAAGCTTGAATACCAAATAGTCGATCGTGTGTTGAATCCCTATATTTTGATCGTCATTTCAATTGTTTTTTTTTTTTTTTTTTTTTTTTTTTTGCGTATTTGTTCTTTCTTGGGAAATATAATTGCTACTGGTTTTTAAACTGAATGTAAAGTTCTGTTCTTTTGCCCTAGCGAGATATTTTGTAAATATGGAAGAAGCGAATGATCCAAGATGATTTAATATTGTATCAGTGATCAAAATAAAAAAGTCATATGCAAATGCTATTATTGATTCTTGCGACATCTTTAAGACATCCAATGAATTAGATGATCTAAAGTCCTCTCTTGTCTTGATTGGTTCCAAAGGATACTCTTGGCGTTAAAGTCACCATTAACAACTGTCAGCTGAGAAGAGTAGGCATCTGAATAATACTGTAATTAATCAAGCAAGGCTGCAAGACCTGAGGAAGGTTGAACATAAACTGAAATAAGGTAAAATTTCATATCTTGATAAGCAACGTCAATAATTACAAGGTCTCTCTTAATGAAAACAGGGAGTACAAATTAGTTCGGTTCGTTTTCAGAAGATGGCTCTGGCTGTTACGAATGAATAGCAACGATTATCTTTATATTTATTCAAAAAAATATTCTTCAGTTACTTTTTGTAATAGATCCAGGAATTTCGAATGTATTGTCTAGTGGCAAAAAAAATACGAAAAGAAAATAGATTTATTTTAGTTACTAAAAATTAAATTTCTCAACTGTGTTTTTAATTACATAAAACATAATAACCATTTTTTAGTATAACCATCTAAAACCATTTTTGAAACAGAAAATTTAATACCAATCCCAATCACACATATAAAACACGAAGAAGTGACTTTTTTTATGTTGTTGAATCATTTAAAAAACTTATTTAAACATCAGAAAAGATACTTTTTTTAATAATTAAAAATATCAAGATATAAATATTTAGCAATAATAAATCAATAAAATAATTACACTGAGAAACAAATTATGGTCAATACTACTAGAATATGGTAAAATTAACCATGTATCTGGCTCTTTAAGAGCTCCAAAATGAAAGGTAATTTTTACCAAAACTCTTTGGTAATGACTTTCGGTAAAAGGAACAAAACAAAATATTTTAGTAAAATACTTTTTAGTAGTAAAGGTGACAATTTTTTACTTGACCTAGATCTTCACGTCGAAAAATATTTCCTATGCATCTGATCATGTAGGACTTAATAATTCTTAAAATGTTAGATTTATATTTATTATATATTTCACTCTTATATAAACTTTTCTCAATGTTATTTTCTCTGATCAGTCAAAAAACTGACTTAGTATTTTTTTCAAAAATAAGCAGTCAATTTTACACATTTTTATTGATTACCTGCCTCAGATTTATTGATGATCTCGTAGCATACAAAGAAAAATGTCTAACTAGCGTTTTGTATTAATTTTTTTTAGTATTTATCAAGATAAATTTTGACATTAACTAGTTCCTCTGCCTGAACTGATATCTATTTGCCACCGACAGTCTGCACCTATCACCAGTTTTATTATCCTTATAACTGATAATAAGTGCGCCTAGATACTTAAATTGTGTGACCCTTACACCCTTCCAATCCTGAGGTGCACACACCGTGTTCTTTAGCACATACAACCATAAATTTCTTCCTTTTTTTCGCTCACTGCCAGACCCAAGTCTCTTGAGAGCATTCTAAGTGGTACTAAACTTTAAGACAACAGCCAGTTTTGTTCATTCTAATATATCATTATCATTTGGAGACACTAGTAACTGTACAGATCAACAGACTAAAATGTTGCTTAAGGTGTAAATCTCTGAATTTTTTGTAACTTTTTGAAGGACTTCGCTAAATAAATGTTTTAGTTTTGAACCGTTGCCATTCAAAGAGAATGATTACTAGGCGAAAGGCTGAAATACCGTAAATTTTTAAATTTATTACTTTATATCATACACTTAAATTATATAAATATATCTATATATAGTTAATTAAATATATTATGGACCAAATTTTCCAAATTCCAGCTACCCCCAATATTTTGGGGATCAGAAATCAATCGAAAGAAAAGGTATGTTTATTCAGAAAAAGTACGATTTTGTGCCTGATATCGTAACTTAAAATATCAGCTACACTAGTTAATTAGCATATTTGAAGTCACCCCCTTGAAGAAATAAGAATGAGGCATAGAACCTGAAGATCACTAGATCAAAAGGATTTAAGGTGGTCCGTTTTTTTTTTTTTTTTATCATTATTATTATTATTATTATATAAATATATATATATATATATATATATGGTGAGTGATTTGAGCATGTTGATCTTACCTTAATTTTTTTCTCCGAGTACATAATAATAAGATAATAAGAATAAAGTTTTAAGAAATAATGTATGCATCTTATTAAGATTAACACTTATTAGTTCAGAAAAATAATGAAATCACCTGGAATATTTGCTACAACAAATGCACTTATAGCAACTTAAAAACTACAAATCTATTAATAATTCTGCAAAGTTTTAAAAAAGGAACGAAAATGAAAAATTAGTAGCTTCTGAATATTTCTTTTTCTTTTACCTTCCAATGGTTTGTTGATAATAGTCTTCGAATGAAATGTAAAATGCGACTTCGCTTACACTATATATTTAAGAATATTCATTCAGTATGCCATTATTTTTAACGTAACAAAATGTTCTCTTAACTGTAAACAAGATTTATGCATGCGCAAAAATGCAATCACCTTCAGTTTTTAATCCTGTATTCTTAAAAAGAAAAAGTTAATAATAATTGATGAAATAATTAGCACTTATTTTTAAAGAAAAAAAACTTGAAAGATAATGCCTTGTACTTTATAATAATTAGCAAATATTGATTCTTTTTTTTAAAAAAAATGTTTATAATAATCCCAGTAGAACATGCTTCAATAAAAAAAAAATTCTTTTAAAGCTATGAATTTACTTTCTAATTTGAAAAGATTTTAAGTAAAGATTGTATGCGAAAAATTAGCATTTAACTTCATAGATTAATTTAATGCACTGTCGCTCGGGAATAGTTTTTTTTTCCAATTAATTCGCCGTTGTAAATTTCATACATTGCAGACTTAACAGTTATGTAATTATGTGTGAATGAGAGGTAAAGTCTATAAACGGTTTTTTATCCGTATATGTAGGCTCCTACTTATGAACAGTGGCCAAATAAAAAACGTAAAACCAATAAAATAGTTTATTCCAAGTTTGGGTAGGAATGTGAAGTCCTACAAACATTAATAACACGAATAGTCTTTTAATATTTAATATTTATATTTGCCTCTATTACATCAATATTTTATTGGAATTGCTTAAATAATACAATATTTAAATTGATATACATATATATATATATATATATATATATATACTCCAATGACATCAGTTTCTCTTGGAATTTGTCCTGGAATGTTTTGTTCATGTGAATGCTGATTCTCTTGTTAACGTCCTTAGTTCCTCACCACCTCTCCATAGTGCTTGGAAACGTATTTTACCCTGATTTGTCCCTCTCAGCCACTGTGTTTTTTCCATTCTGTTTTCCATCATTTTTCTCTCTCGGCTACTTTGGTTTTTCTAGTTTTGTTCCTCATCTTAATTTTTCCATTTTTCGTTCGCAACTTTATGGTTTTTAATTCAAATCACTTTTGTTTCTACTCATTCAAGTTTGGTAAGTCTTAGAAATGGGCACTTACTTTTTAAACGCTTGAAACATGTCGATACTTATTTGCCATTTATATATTTTTCAAGGAAATTATGTTTTTAATCAGTAATTAATCAATGTTAGTTCAAATGTGCTCAAATAGAGAAAAGCATTTTGCTCAAAATTAAATGATTATGAAATAATATAAGTGCTTAGTTTATGGAATATTTAACTCCAAAATTGCTTTATTTTTCTCCTTCTTCAATAACATTTCTGAATAAAATAAATCTTATCAAGATTGTTGCTAGCTATGAAAATTTTGAAATTTTTGAAATTTTTAAAATGAACAATAAAGAAAATATAAGCATTATATATCTATTTTAAAAACAGATGGAACAGTTACCCGGACTCTTCAAATCGATACGATCAAATTAAGTTTATTTAATATTGTTCAATATCTAGACAGAGGGTATTTTACGTTTCATACTTATTTCTGACACTGTGAGCTTTTTATTTAGTAATATAACCGTCGTTGAACAGCCGACCCAATTTTTGGGTTTACGACTACTAATGTTCAACTCCGTAGCCTTGTAATTTTGAACCCAATCCAGTAGACAAGGGAACTCCTGGATCAAGTAGTGGGAAAAATTTGCCTTCGTGGAACACTTTTTGATGAAACTAACCCGCATTTGCATTACATAGAGAGGAAGACCACGTGTATCTCCTATGGTTAGCCTGACGGCAAGGGGACTCTAACCCATGATCCGTCTACCACTGAGGATATTTCACGTCAGCACTGTGGTCGGTGCAAGCTGGATGCGGAATTCGTATCAACCAGCTATCACCGGGATCGAACCTCGGTTCACCTCATTGGAAGGCGAGCTCTATACCTTGAGCCATTGTGACTCACACTGTGAGCTTTAGAGAATAAAGTAATATAGAACAGAAGTATTTATTTTAACAAGCATGTTTGCAGAACCAAACATTCGGAACTATTTAAACTGTTCGCACCTGTGAATGTAATTGTTGTGATTCATTGGCGACTTACTTGTGATTCGAGAGTGAGATTAGTCACAAAAAAACTGTTTAAAAGACTTCTGAGACACAAGAAAATGCTTACAGGACTTCTGAGTCACAAAAAACTGCTTACAAGACTTACAAGATTTCTGACAAGTTGCATAAAACAGGCACTTGACATCAATTAAACAAATTCGCTAAAAACAAATATGAGAACAGAATGAGACAAATCGCAAAAACTAGTCATGTGGCTTTAGTAAGAAAATTGATGAAATGGTTCCCAAGTAACTTTCAAGGGATCAAATTTGCAACTAAGTGACAACACTGCTTCGCAGTGAGTTTAGTCTCAGTAAAGTACAGGAATGAGACAACCAACAGACAAAAGTCACTATAAATAGACAGGAGACTTTTATGTGGTATCACAAGACAAAGAAACATCAAATTAACATTATGAGCTCCTTGAGACAATTCAAAACGGACACATTTGTGACCTGGGCTCCGGCGTTATAGTATATCATATCCAACTTAATTAAACATATCCAATAGCCATTTATCAGTATGAAATTATGTTGCTTGTTTTGCAATTTATAACAATTTCTGCTACTAGGGTCAACGTTAATTTGCAGAAAAACTTGATTCTTATTAAATAAAACTCTTGCAAAATTATTTTGTCCCGTTTTTCTAAAACACCTGCATTGAAAAGAGCTGATGCTTTCTATTTGATGAAAGACTTTTTAGAACTATATAAAGTAAAGTAAATTGATTATTGGATAACACGATACAGTACAAGTTATGAAGGCTTTATGGGATTCAGATATTATACTTCTCATCAAGGTCAATTGATTAACTTGGGCATCTAAACTTTAGGGAATAAATTATTTCCGCCCTGAAAAAAGGCTTGTTTTGGCAAAGATGCTGAGACAACGAAAAAAGAAAACAACCCATGTTAGTATAGATAAAACCATTTGCGAGAAATTTCGAAATCCTAAATGTTAATGCATAAAAATGACTTTAACCATATTCCTAAGAAGAAGCTCTGGTTACCCTATATAATAAATTCTTGACCAAAAGTATCTACATTGATGTTTGTTTGAAAGACATAGATGTAGTAACTGCGACCAAAAGTTCTAATTTTTACATCAGTTTAAAAGAATTGATGATGCACATCAGGTAAGTAAGAATGAATTATATTCAAAAGCTTTAAAATTAGACAATTAGACTTTTGGATCCTTAATATTTCTTCTTTCTACAAAAATATCCGGTCACTAAAATGTTCATTAGTTAAAAGATATTATTTTGACATTATAATTTTTGTAATATCAGTAAGTGCTGATACCATTTTTACAATATTTTATGTTTAGTGTGAACTTAACAAAAAAAAAATTTTTTTTATTATTTTTTTTACTTTTTATGAATTATTTGCTCATATTTTGCTAAAGTAAAGAACACATCAAATTTAATTTTTAGCCTAATAATAGCCATTAAAATATAGTAAATCTTACTAAAATTAATAAATAAAAAACTAAATACCTTTACCAAAATTATAAAAATGAATAGAATCGGACTTGATAAACTTTTTAAACATGCTGAATATTTTTTTTTTGTAATATACATTTCATAAATTCCACCGAAATTAACTCAACAAATCTAAAATAAAATGCAAGAAAGGAATATTATTTACAAAAACATAATTTAAATATTTCTTCGAAGCAGAGAATTCTCGAATGGAAATTTCTGGAAATTTAAAAAAAAAATACAATACACTCGAGTAATTTAATTTGTTGAAAGAATACTTTTACTGATGTCGCATAATCATTTTTCTTTATTCATGCTTTTGATAATATATTATCTCAATTTTTTTCGTACGTTGCGTTTTTCTTTCTTTTATTTTAGAAAGTAACCATTTCTTCTTCGCTAAACTCTCAAAGTATTTTTTTTCCAAAGCTTAATAAGATTTATGTAAAGATGGAAACAGTGATTCACAATTTTAGCATTTCTTTTTTTAACATGTTGTTTGAATTTGATCTCATTTCAAAATAGAGTGAATTCTTCCCAAAAAAAAAAAGTTTAAGAGACTTATTCACAATTTTTTAAAATTTATAATTTTTTTTTTCGTTCTGTATGAGATTTATTCACAATTTTTCTTTCTGCGAAAGATATATTTTTAAACATTCCCTTTGCTGAATAGTAAAGGTTCGGGAAATTCACACAATATAATTACAGTTTTATTTTAACTTTTATATAAATTGAATGTTTAATTTTTTGCAAATCAGTAATAAAATAAAATTATTTTAATTGACTTTTATTGTATTATACTTTTAAGATTTTTGATTTTTTCTGACAACATTTAATAATTTGTGAAGAATTTAGATAAATTTAAAAAATAAAAAATAATGCTACTAATAACTTAATATGCATATCTATTATAACTTGGGGAATTATAATTATTAATGATTCAAGCTCTTGTAGATTAAAATAGATATTAAATATCTTTATCTGTATAAATTGAATATTTTAACCACTTTTTTAAGGAATTTGTAATGTATACAATTTTATTATTTTAAGGGATTTAATAAAAAAATGTCTAACTTGTCTTTAATTATATAAAGTTAGTAACATAGTAGGTAATGAGTAATGAAATAAACATCGTATATATTATTTTTCAAAATTTTACAATTAAAAGCGTATAGAAACAGATAGAAAACTATTTTTAAAAAAATTATTTTATTCACTTTCTTTTCTACAGTGTATGGATTATGATTAATATATTTTAAGCAATGCATAGATTTGGAAGTAAAAAAAAATGCAATACTTTTAAATGAGGCAAATAATAATAATAATTTGTTTTAAAATTATCATGCTAAAAACCGTTGTTTTTTTAACAAATTATTTATTAGACAGTGTTATTTTGTACAAAACTCTTTTGAGATTTCTCTAGAAGACATAAATTTAACTATTCTACCTAAACTTTCTGTGTTTAACTGTAAGCTTAAATTCACGCTTTGATCTCTAGATTATGAACTACTTACTTCCGAAAAAAAGTTTTAGATAAAAAGAATTTGTTTTTAACAGCGTATACTTCCAACAAAAATTTTCTTTAAATTGCGATTTTTTTTTTAAATAAAAAAAGTTGTTTTTATTTAACAGTGAAAACAAAATATAAACACTTTCCTGAATATTAACTTTTAAATTCAGAAAAAGCCTAGTTTTCTTATCTTGATTTTCAACTCTATATACCTAGCAAACACAGATTCAACTATTTTTGAAGTTTCTCAGTGAAAAAAAAAGGAATTGAAAAGTACTTTTGCCTTCAGGTTAGAAGTTTCACGGAATCTGAAAAAACACGAAGAAGCCAAAGAAAAACATTGTTCCAATCACTTCAATGTGTGAGAACTAGCTAAAAATTTTTTTGGCTCTCTTGCAGAAGAATGTAAATCGGCTAGCATCAAAGAAGAGCTTCAAGTGGGAAAACAATCAATGACCTACTGAATAAACAGACAGGGGCAAGGAAAAAACGCTTTTGAAATGATGGTTTTTTTCCCTTCAGGTTTAAGATCTTGCTCGATTGTTTTATTATGCAAATATGCTGGACTCAGTTTTAAAAAAAAAGGTGGACTATCTTCCAAGCTTAAGAAATACTGTACGCTTCAAAGAGCACTATATATAGAAATTACTTTCAGTTATGGAAGGAAAGAAATCTTAACAAAACGTTTTTCATTGAAAGAGATATTGGCCAGGGTTTGCGAATTTTCTGCTTTCATAAATCAAGACCAAATATTTTATGCAATGCAAGACTCTGTTTAAACTAAACTGCATATCTTTTTCCTGGAGTAAATGATTGCAAAGGTAAAATGGGTTGTTATAGAAACATTTCTTGATAATATGATGCGTTTAATAGGTCTTAAAGATTGTGGAAAAGTTTAATTCCGCGTTGAATAATTACATCGGTACCATGAGTCATATTGTCTTTCAACATTAAAATAGTGTTAAATTAAATGATGTCGCCGTTCAATAATATCTTGAAATCAATATAAAGATGGTGTGATTTTGAAGAAAAGCTAAGACAAATCATCTTTGAAGTTCACGTATATGTTCATATGTAACAAGAAAATCATCAAAAAATATCAAAATGAGTACTTTGATAGCCACTTTTTTATTGTTTGCCAAGTTTTTGAAAATTAAATATTCTACTGACTGCTTGTGAACAGATTTCGATTGATTAACGCTGAAACATTATGCACTGTTAGAAAATTTCTCGGACAAATGGCTATAACAATTTATTACATTGTTATTTTACCATATTTAAAGCAGTCAAACAACAAATAATCGTAATATCATAGCAGTCAAAGCAATCAAAGCAGTCAAATAACAGTAAAAGAATTAGTTTTCAAAATTTGACTTCGAGAAAAACTGTTCATTTACTGCTTTAACCTAATACGGTTAAACAACCTAAATTTTATCGCACCAACTGGGCTCATGTAAGTTTCTTGTTTACTTTATTGCTACTAGGTTACATCTTATAGCTGCGAGGGCAAATCTGCCAATCAGATAACCGATAGAATAGGGTTCGAGTTCCAGCTTTCGCACCACAATCTTTCATCCATTCCCTTTAACATATGAAGAGTTTCCAGTGCCCAACATTCTCCAATTTGTGAACCTGGAACAGAGTACGATACAGCATGCATAGTAACATAAAGCTGCTTAACGCAAAAAAAGTATGGTATTTGCCATCTCTTACTATAGGTAAAACATCCAGATAAACTAATTAAACTACATTCCACTGTTTATTTGAAGAAAAAAAACACAACTCAACTACGAAATAACTCCAATGCCCATTACTTAACGTGAGCCTTGCTCCAATTGCCTGTTAAATTTCGTTTATACGATTCTGAATCCATGCTAGTTGTAAACGGTTTAAAAAACCATTTAGTTTTGTATTCATGGTTTTTTTTAACCATACTAGTTTCAAACGGTTTCAAATTCGCAAAAATAAAAAAATTTCTTTACCGTGAACTTTACGGCTAATAGAATAGACAAACTTCTGTCGGTTATTTTACCGTAATTATGGAATGAAAATTCTCACAGTGTGTCGGTGTTTTGAATTATTATATCACGCAAATTTTCTGCATCTTTATTATCGTAATAAATTGAATCACACTTTAGTTTAGTAATATTTTGTTATCAATTTTAAGATGGTGTAAATTACACGATAATATTTTTCAACTTTAGTATGTCGCATGTTATAAATTATGTTATGGTTCATTGTAAGGTTGGCATCATAAAAATTTGCCGCAAATTTGCTCTACATTTACTATTCACTGAGGTAAAATGTTTCAAAACGTGTGCTGTAAGTCAAAATGTTGCAATGATTAACAGGTTATTAGGATATTCCTTAAATAACAGATAATATGCTTCATTGTATTACTATGCAACTGTGCTGGGTTTAAAGAAAAGTGAACTGTCTTTTAAGCTCAATAAATACTTCAAAGTTCACTTAATAAGGATTGTATCGACTTATCAGGGAAAAAATATTAAAACTTTTTTTTTGCCTTAAGAAAAAGAGATTTACTCTGGTTCTTATAGAGATAAAAAATGATCTCTACTTTTTATGCATTTTATTAACTTGCTTAAATTGCACTTTATGATCATTTTCAGAAATATAATGAATGTAAAAGAAAAAGGAAACTTAGTATGAAATATCTATTAACAACATGATGAGTTTAATGTTATTTCCTTACTGTTATTAAAAAAATATAAATAATATATTATTAGAATTGAATAACAGATTATTCGGGAAGATAGCTGGCCAAAATTTTAAAAATATTATAACTATGAAGACGAATAGTTTTTATTAACATAATTTGTTTCAAAAAATACATTTTGATTTTTAAACAGAAACAAAGCACTCGCATTTATAAATATTTTTAGGTAATATTTATCAGCTTGTTTTTTAATATAGGGGCGTCTAACAATATAGCAATATAGCTGACGCATTTTAACTACTAATAAAATTATTGGAAATCATTTTTTATAAATCAATTGTACCTTTAATATAGCTGTACTAAAGGTAGTCAAATTTTTTTCATCAAAAAGTCTTGAGAAAAAAGTTTAAAAAAAGTCTGTCAGAAGTTCTTCTCTGCTAACTTTGATTTTTGATTTTGATTTGATTTTCTTAAAAATAAGATTGTTTTTCTTTATATGCTTATTACAACTATTTTTATCCAATATTTTACCCTATGTAGGTACTCTAATTTAAGACTTGTGGGGTGAGCAGTTACAGACCATGTCAACCTTCATCTATGAAAAGGTACCCCGACATAGAGTCGAGTTAACATGTCTTATATACTAGTGAATTGTAGTTGTAATTTTGTAGTGGTAGATACGCTACAGTACTCCCCCACTAGAATTATATCTGTGATAGAATTCGATGAACGAATACCACTAGTTGATTCATTGCTGTTTTTGTGAGAAGCCGGGAGAGCTGTATTAAGATCACCGTATTTTTTAAGTGCTGAATGTGAGAGGTGTATTAACTTCACGGTCGTAGTCGCTCCTTTGTTGCCGTTAGCAGTCGAGTAATCATAAGTATGCAAGCCGACGTTGTGCGTGATCGAGACTGAGTAGCAACAGTGCGAGGAGGTGGATAATGTCGCTGTCACAAGTAGCAAGTCAACTGTTCAATGTGGATCATCGATCGAAGTAGGCGTTACTATCTAGGTAGGCGTGTTCATATCGAAGTGGGCGTTACTGCCAAGGTAGGCGTGGTCACATCACGTCCGAAGGTCACCAATGTGGGGTGAGCAGTTACAGACCATGTCAACCTTCATCTATGAAAAAGTACCCCGACATAGAGTCGAGTTAACATGTCTTATATACTAGTGAATTGTAGTTGTAATTTTGTAGTGGTAGATACGCTACAGACTATTATCCGATATCTACTTATACTCAATAGATTGTTTAGAATATTTTTCTTGGTTCAAAGTTAGATGAATTAAATGTGTTTACTAAATTCAGCTCTTTTCATTTTACAAATTTTTTATTTGTAAAACATGCAATAAAGTGACAGTTATTTTAAGGATTTAAATAAAATAAAATCAAATTTAACATGAAAAAATTGCTTTTCAGTTTTTGTTTGATATGCAAAGAAAAAAATATATATTTAAGAAAATCGTGTTTGATTAACATTGTTTAGATAGGTTTCTTACTATCAATATTAGTCAGCTCAGATAGAAA
Organism: Parasteatoda tepidariorum; assembly: GCF_982258835.1. NCBI lineage: Eukaryota > Metazoa > Arthropoda > Arachnida > Araneae > Theridiidae > Parasteatoda > Parasteatoda tepidariorum. The sequence continues at coordinate 23,736,861 of NC_141761.1, forward strand.
TGGAGAAAAAGGACACGATCATTAATTTTGACACAAAGTATGAGATTAAATAAAGCCGAAACATTAATCTACATCGGTTGTTTAATTTGAAAAAAAATTTCACCACACATTAATTAAAATTAATAAAATCTTTTCATAATTTTAAATTTATTTTTATAGAACTAGTTATTTTTTTTTTTAGATTTTTATACAATAAAAAATATATAAAATTAAGAGAATTATTGTTCTTAATTTTACAGTATAAACAAAAAATTCAACTACTTAAATCACTAAAGCACTTGTTGATTTAATGAAAACCTTACCATAATGCTATATTTAAGATAAAAACAACAAATTTTACACTACAAAATACACAAAAGCATAAAATTTTTATTCGCTTTTTTAATATTTATTTAAACAACTTTTGTACACTGAAGTGATTTTTTTAAGTTTATTATTTTAACGATTCGCAAGCATGAAATTTTCCGAATAATTATTCCTCCTCTCATTTTTGTAATAAATGGCAAGACCCGAAATTTCTAGGTATCTAGTAAATATTTATTCAATGAAAATTTTTTTTTACTATTCTGCTTAAAGAACTGAAATTAATCCCAAGAATCTCACACTTTCTACCATTCTTATGTCTAAATTATTGGAATCACATTTTGCTAATTTTGACAAATCCCTCCCCCTGGTTTTTGAACGATGAGAATTGAAATCAGTCGAAAAAATGGCAAGTTTATTCTGAGAAAGTATACTTTTTTCTGATTTCGTTACTTTATATGGACTGCGCAAATGTTTTAGCATGTGTAAGGTCAGTCAATTGAATAATTAAAATTGCATCTTAATACATTACATTAGATCACAAGTTATATCAGTGCTCTCTTTTTTTATTTGTCGCCCTCTTTTTTTACTCGATTTTTTATATTGCACGATCTTTGTATTAAAGTTTACATTAAAAAAATCGCTGGTAATGTGCAAAATTTTTGAGCAAATATTTGAATGGCGTAAGTTTCCCGAGCTTTTTATTGCTGTTCACATTAACATATTTTCTTAAAATTTGAACTAAAAACTAAAATTGAAATTAGAGAACTGCACAAACTTTAAATTTAAATTAATGAAGTCTAACTTTTCCATCATTCGTAAAACAGCTCAAATTACGGAAACTCATGTTTCACGCCCTCATATTCCAACTACTTTAGAGAGTAATATCTTAAATTAAGCAATTTATCGGTAGTTAATTTGGCAATAAAAGTTTCATCGAATGTCTGAGAATTGTGAAGATGGAATTTGCAAAGAATTCCTGTTATCGTTAACTTCAAGATGAGAATTGCTATCGGAACTGCTCCAAATTAAATTCCCTTTCCTTTCAGAGAAATGCCGGATTTCTCTTAAAATTTAAATTCTCGGGAGAAAAGTTTCCATTCGAATTGGACTAACTCAGTTGAACCCGATCGAAAGAAATGGAAAGATGTCAGGGGAGAAAAAAGAAGGATGTTTTTTCTTTGATGCGGACACCGATTTATATTTTTCTTCCTGATTTTTTTTTTTTTATAAAATATATTTTTAACAATAAATTGATGCAAAAAATATGTACTACTAACTAAAGTATTGTCTAACAATGAGAAAATTGATACAAAAAATTCTTTTGCGTGTTCAAGTAATTCAGTCCTAAAACTTACTTCATTTTATAAATAAATGTTTTTTTTCTAAACTTAGAATGAATACGTATTTAAAATATTTAAGATAAAATATATAAAAGTATATTATTAAATACAATCATAAAATGTACATTTTTATGAATAAGAAAAAATATTTGTAAACTAATTAAAATGTCAAAATTTTTTTATTACTTTAACTTATAATAATAATAATAATAATAATTTTAATGAAAATAATAATAATAATAATAATAATAATAATGCTAAAACTTGCTCTTAAATTCTTTCATTTATTCACTCTGAATAAACATAATAAAGCTTTTCTTTTAAGATAAACTGGAAAAAAAATTTTCTGAGGCAGAATCAAAAAATATTAAGAGAATCTAACAGGATTTTTCAGATAAAATAGTTTTGCAGTATTTTTATTTGCGTCAAGTATTTCCACTCGAACTTTACTACCTTCAACTTTGCTCAATACAACACAGTTTATGATTTTGTTATATACTTATAAATGCCAAATAAAAAAAAAGTAATGCTACCGATGTGTAACTGTTATAGTTACACTGAAACAAAAAAAAAACATAGTTATTACAACAAACAAAAAAATAAGTAGAAAATTTATAATATTGGAATTTGCTTGAAATAAGGTCTATAATCAAAAATGTAATTATTTTAATGAAGTCTTGAGAATGCACAATTTATCTGTACATCCCAAATATATTCTGCTATTTTCTATGTCTTGTTTTTTTATTCATTTACTTTTTTTTAAAAAAAATTACGTGCATGTTTTGCTTATCTAAGTTTTTTTAGACACAATTTAATATACCGTGAGATTTCTTAGTTATAAGTTTCAATAATGTTTGAAGCATAAATTAATTCTATAATTCTATAAGTATCTTCAAACCTAAAATATCAATAATACAAAATCGACAACTACACGCATATGTTACGTTTTAGAGTTAATGGATTTTCCCAATGGTTTGCTATATTTTACTATGAACTCATAATTAATTACTGTTCAATCATGGATGATTATATTTCACTGGAAGGTAAAGCTACTAAAGCACCTTATCGCGAATGATCATTAAATGACAACTCAAGGGAAGCTTTCTGTTCTAGAATTGATTCCAGAGGATCTACTTACCCAACCGCAGCACTTGAAAGTGAAAGAGACATCCCTTTAAGCACATCCCTCCCAAATATTTGCATTTCACTGAATTTGTAAGGGAATCTATTAGTTGGTACTATAAGGGTGCTAAACACGTTCCTTGTAAAAGCTAATGTCTGACTAATGAGATTCGTCAGAGGTCGATCAGTTTTAGGTTATAATTGCAGTTTTAAATTGAAGAATAAACAAATAGATAGGATATATTGGACATGATAGATTACAAGTGAGAAGAGCAAGCTCTAAACTTTAATCACACATGTTAACAAGCATGAATGTGCAGTTCGTATTGTTTGAAATGGTGTCCAACAATCTGTTTAAAATGAATAAAGCATAAAAGAAATTATATTTTATTTTGTTAGGACGTCACAAAATTAAGAGAAAATAACTATATTATTTTTAAAGCTTTAATTTATAAAAAATTAATTTAATTTATTAATATTCCTATTGTTAAAAAGTAATTAATAAAACATAATTGACTGGAAGTTTAAAAAATCACTTTTTCAGTTTGCTGCAATCTTTTTAGACTACTAGGAACTCACCAGGTTTCGAAATAAGTCTCTTATTTGACGGCAGATGACGTTGCTGACAGAAAAAGAGGTAACAAAACAATGCCTCCAAATTAGGCATTGTTTTTATCAACATTATTATGCAGTTTGAAACAAATTCTGATTTGTGATCTGATTCGATTTATCTTATTGATTATACGATTTATCGAACTGATACGATTTAATTTAAATAATTTTGATATGAACTTGTAATTTTTTATGTCAGTTATAACAGAACTCTAAACCATTCTGTTAACAATTCAGTACTTAAAACATTTAAAAAGAAATTATAGAGATAAGAACAAGCATGAAAAATATAATATTTGCACATTTTATATGCATGTTAAATAACTGTGAAGAATTATGAAAAGAATTAATTTATGTCATGGCAACAAAAAATGTGGCAAAACACACTTTTGTTTCAAGTTTGCTCAAATAATGGAAAACACACCTACGTGAACTCATAAAAAACAAAATAACAGAAAAATGAAGTTAATTCAATAACATTAGGGAAATAAAAATATTAATGCAGTGATTCTCAACCTGTGGGGCGCGCCCCCCTAGGGGGGCGCGAGCACACTAGAGGGGTGGCGCGAGAATATTCAAGAGAAAATATTATTTTAAAAAAATTGATTAACTGTATGAAAGGAAAGCGCACAAACACATAGAAAACAAAATGCATTTCGACATATTTAATAACTTATTAAATTGAAATAACTTATTGAATCAAAACTTAAGGTAGGGAGCCAAAAATGGCTTTGCTTTGAGGGTTTTTCCTAATTTTCTGGTTAAGTCTGTGTGGCTGAAATTTTTTTTGTAACATCTTACACCTATCTCTAATATATATCACGTATACTTTTAATTGTAAAATGAAATTTCATTTATTTTATAGTACAATTTCAAAATTGTAGCTTCTGCGCCTAAAGTTTCCCACAGGTTCCAAAGGTGAGCCATATATTGAAATCCCTTTTTCACTTACTCAAATTATCCTTAGAAAAAACATTTAGACTGGCAAACGTCTTTTAAAAAGGCACTTTAAGTGTCTTGTTGGTAGGAACAAGTCTCCCGATTTTGAAAAAGATATTTGTTTTTTCAGAGTGTATAATTTGTTTATTGATTTTACATTGATAGTTCTTGTGTGAAGCCACTAGCGATTCTTTCAATCTTTATTACTGAGTTAATTTTTTCAAAAGGATTAACTAACAAGAATTAAATAACCATACTTGAGTTAACTAACCTAACCCATAACTAGTATAAAAATACCCATATTTACAAAAAAATACCAGAATCGACCACAAAAACACTCATACTTACCAGAAAAATAATTAAAAAAATACCTGAAAAATTCCTTTGAAATGCAAACAATACAAAAAACTTGTAACAAAATATCGCAATTTCTGCTAAAATGCAGAGAACGTCAAAATATTATAAAAGTTTAAAAAATACCAAAGTTCCATATTTGCTTAAAATGAAATAAATCAATTGGCATTCAATTCAATCTTTCCTCTTTGAGAAATAATATGTTACGTAATGATTTATAATGAACTCTTTTATAGATTTCACGTTTGTTTCCGAAGGTGGCCCCTGTGTCCCCAAGATGGCACCGGTGTCGGGCCACCTTGGGAACATGCATATGGTCACCATTTGCACGCCTTAAAACTATTAATCTGATAGATTAATTAGAATTAAAGTAATGTGGTTAAAGAAGAAGAAATAAACTTTCAAAGTTCTAAGAATTTGAACACATATAAATTACAATATCTTCTCACCCGAAAATTAGAACAACTGCAAAAAATTAAATCACTTCATAGAGTGGAGGCCATTCAAGGAAACAGCCTCGTGCACCTCAGATACAAGATTTACAATGCAGCAGGGACGTCTAATGATTCAAAATAAATTTAATTTTACTTTGGGGGGTGGGCTACGTTAGGAGCACTGACCACCTTTGGCTTACCCACCTTACTTAATCAAAGCATACTAAATTTAAAAAAGAAATTAAAATTTTTTAGTGACTTCCTTGGGCCCAAAGAGCGGAAAAGATTCTTTATCTCAGGGTTCTCATTTTTATATAATTTGCAATCGTTACAACCATAGTTAACACAATATTAAAACTAGGGACGCATTTCTTTTGAAGTCAAAGCTTCTCTGTGGATCATGCAATGTGTCCAAACGCATGGAGGCGATTTTTTACAAGTTTACAAGTGCTTGTATACTTTCGAACCTTCCGGATATTGAATGAGCACCATCGGTGCATATTCCGATGCAATTTTTGCATTCTATGCTTGCCTCATTCATAAATTCAATTGAAATAGCAAATAATGCTAGCGCTGTTGTTTTGAGTTCTATTGATTTGCAGAAAAGTAGTTTTACTATTGACATATTATCACAAAATCAAACATAGACAATTAGATGAGCATCTTTATTATGCTTCATCAAACTGTATTGAAAACATTTTGTCACGCAACATCGAGAAAAGCTGACACTACATTTTCAGCTGTGTCACCAATTCGAGGAGCAACAGTATCGTTTGAAAGAGGATGGTAATTCTTTTGAAAAATTAACTCCAAACATAGTTTCTGCAATCTCAATTGCTGCTGGCTTTTACTTTACTTTTGTTTTGGCAGTTAGTTAAAAATATTTTAAAAACAGAATTCAAAATACTCAATATACATTATTGTTGTATACATTTTACTGTAAGTGGGGGGCGCGATGAAAATTATGATTGAAAACTGGGCCGCGAATACTGAAAGGTTGAGAACCGCTGTATTAATGGATGTTGATTTATTTATTATGAGATAATTTGTTTCTAGTTGTTCACATCACTTACATAGCTCCAAACGTGAGAGTCTTTTATGTTAGATTTCATATAATTCCCCTTTATAATTTTTTTATTAATTTGTTTAAACGTATATTTTATTTGAAATTATAAGCAAATAACATGAATTATTCATTAAATTAGGTCAGCTGTTAAAGCTGTTTACTCCTTAACAAATAACGTTCCAATTGCATAAAACATTGTTGGACTAATGGAATTTCATAAAAACTATAAACCATTTTAAAATTTCACTTTATATATCTGTCTATCTATCTCGATATATATGTGCGTATTAGTAATGACTTAATAATGAGCGGGAATAAAAACGAAATGCTTTTAATGTAAACCACTAAAGTAAAATTCAGGTAACTAATATGAAACTATGACCATCAAAAAGGAATGTTTTCCTTTTCTGAGAAAAACAGATAAAAATCGTGTTTATTTTAACCAAAAACAGGCTGTTAGTTTGGGTATGAATAAAAACAAATAACACTAGCATTGATGTTTGTATACCATATTAACACCGATTTATTTCAGTTCAATAAACTATTAAGTCAAAAAAAAAATAATAAGGAGGGAAAACTACTTCAAATTTATTTATATTATTTTTCTATAATGTAATTCTTATAACATTTTTCCTGATTTTGCATTAAAAATTTTTTTATTGTAATTTAATAAACGTTTCTGAAAATACACTTTAGATTTTAAATAAAAAGTGCTGCTGTTAATAAAGAAATATTTAATTTAAAAATGATTACAATGAAATCTATCTACATTTATAATAAATAACACTATTTCCTCGCTGATTTCTGGAACTGTTTGAGTGCGTTGTCACTTATTTTGAATGCAGATGAACTTATACTCACATTGTTTGGAAGTGATTCTAGGTCTCTTTGATCGTTGGTGGGTCTTATCTTGGTAAGTTTCTTGCAAAGTTATGACAACAATGGTCTAAGAAACATGAGACATAGAGGAAATTTGATTTGACTTGATGAGATTTAGAGGAAATTGGATACATCATTAAGCAAGTTTAAACAGTAGTTATAAATCTCATCTGATTTTGCAGTTGCGTTTTAAAATTACTTAAATTTGTTTGCCACAAATTTTCAGTGTTTATATAGCTTGATTCGTTTATAGCAACAAATATATTAATCCAGATGGAAAAATAATTTTTTTATGAACATTCACTGAATAGTCGTTCTTTGTACAAAGGGAAAATAAAGAATTTATTTATTAAAATCAGTACTGAACAACAGCTACAAAATCATTTAAATCAAAGAAGATTTTATCAAAAAGATTTACTCATTTCTGAGAAAATCTTTTTTTATCAAATGCCAAAAGAATTATTAAAGCTAAAATGATTTATAATTATTATTCGTTGCCTATCTCAATGACTTTAGGTTATTAGATTTAGCGAAAAACGTTTTTAGTAGATTTAATTAAGGAACTACTAAAAACGTGTCGAATCAATATCATCATCAAAAGAAACGTTAACTAAATTTCGTATCATATGGCACAATGTTGTTGCTCGAGCCAACTCATCATATTTGAAATTTACCACAATCAAGCAATTTTCTATTATATTTATATCTTCAAGGGATCATAATAAACATATTTCTAGAGTATTTATAATGCAAATGCACAATATTGGCGCAGTTTTAATTTACACAAAATTGACTCACAAAATATTTTTTCCTATATTAGTATATTTTGGTATCTATTAAAATTGCACCAATCACCATAATACCATTAGTGTCTATTACAAAAAAGTAATTAAGTATCATTGGCATCAATAAACGTATGACAATTTTTTAAGCTTCTCATAAAAGAATCATTTTTCTATCGATTTGGATTTTTAATACAGAGCTTGTTCTCTTGTTTCAATCAGCATTTATTATCAAACTTAAATAAGCACAATTGGCGTCAAAAATAATTTGCTGATTATTTACTTTTCTCTTAAACGAATAACACCATTTCTCCATTAATCTATGCCATTAACACCTGTGAGTTATAAGCTACCAAGCATCACTCACTGATGTTATCTTAAAGATATTTGAGGAAACAAAAGGGAATCATAATTGTTCATAATTTCAAATTTCAATAGTAATATGACATTCAACAGTTTTAAAAGTTAATATTATAAAATTTTATTCTAAATTTAAAACTTTATATTTATTAAATTATTTTCTAAACATATTCTATGAATTATATTTTATTTATTTTCATGTTTGATGAAACTGCAAATTACCATTAGCTTCTATAGTATAAACAAACACTTATAGATGGCAGCACATAACATTGAAAGGACTAAATGGCGCCGCCAAATGAAACTCTTCCCTCCCAGCTGAATCGGTGGAGCCAGCCTTACAGGAACTAACGTACTGATCAGGCGGTTCACGCGGTTACCTTTTGCGTTGTATATGAGAGAAAGGGGGAAAGAAGAACCTGTGGATTTAAAAGACGACCGGGACACCATACGGATGTGCGGATTTTCTTTGATAGCATCAATTTATCATTTGTGTTTCAAGTGCAGAAGTGCCGTATTGGAAATAAATTATATTTAGTCTAATTAAAAAAAAGTTGGATTTTTTTAAAGTCTTTTTTTTATCGTTTTCCCGGAAAAAAATATCTTACATATTTTCTTCCTAAAAGTTTTCCAAAATTGAGAAGTCGGGGAAGATCGTAGTTCTGGAGTTGACGAGTGGAGAGGACGCAATAAAAGTATCCTCGAGTGAAACATGCGTCAATCAAATCGAAGATATCGATTCCACAATCGAAAAAAAGGTGAGAATTATAAAATTGCATGTGTTACTTTTTATAATTAAAGAATTTCAACAAAAAATATAAATGGAATACGTCTGTGTGAAGTTTTTATGAATAATTCTTCATTTCATTTCTCCATCAAAAGACATAAATAATGAAAAAGTTTTATTAAATATTCATTACTAAGCAATGTTCCAAATGTTATTCTAATTTCAAATAATAACAACGAACTTGCGTTAAGAATACAAAATTGTGCACTCATGCTACGACAAATATATATTACTATACATTGAATTAAGAGCTAAATATTGCTGTTTAACAAATAATATACTTCAAAAAATGGAGCAATATATATTGTTGTTAATATGCATAATGACGCTTCGATTCTTTCATTTTACTAAAAATCTATATTGCTACATTTTCATACATTTATTTAATAGAAGCTTAAATTTCTACTGCACTACTCACAAATTTCCTACAAATAAAGACATACGAGATGAATAAAGTAATATTCAAAGGAAAAAAATATAACATAAGTGCATAGTCACAAGTCAATTCATTATGTTTTTGAGCACAAATAATCTTGTCTAATGGAGAAAAAAAAATACTTTTTTGTAGTGTGTACTTCATATGAAGATGAATATGAAGATTTTTATAATGATATTCGTAATGTAATTATACATTATTGAGTTAATAACGTTACTATTTTTTTGATCAACGTGAAACCCCATGTTCATCAAACAATTATATCAAAAGCTGTATAAAATAGCAAACTTTACTTAAAGCACCATATGCTCACGATTTTAACATGCTTAACTGTAAGCCTATAAGTTATTAAAAGGTTACTGATATTTTTTGTTATTTCCAAGTTCCTTACTTTTTATAAATAATACATATTTTTTTTTTATCGATAATACGCATTATTATTACTTTTTATAATTATTAAATAACAATTTAGTGTCAAATAGTATCTAGAATTTCTTTCTCATAGAATATTTTCACAAAAACTAGGCATAATTTATGTACAAAAATTTAACAGGATATGCGAATGATACTGAAAATATCTTTCAATATTTCCATAATTATTGGTAAATTGATAATGTAAATATTGCAATACAAATGGCATTGTAAAATTTAATCAGATAACTTAGATCCTAGTTATCTTATTGCTAATAATTATTTTATTTATTTTTTTCTTTCTGGAATCCATACTTATACCAATCATTGCGAACATTTGAAATCTAAACAATGATATCACTGATTTGCTACCACTATTAATGACATATTGCTGTAAAAAAAATATAAAATACTATCTAAAACAGTGATTTTTAAGCAATGTAGAAAAAAATTTGAAAAGTTAGTCAGATAGCACTTTTCTTTTTACTGTTCATGAAAATTACTGCTTATTTGTATAAATATACGCAAGCAGCTAAAGTATAAAAATTTAAATATTTTACAATTATTGTTTTGCTTTTCTTTAAAGTGACTTGCCATATTTTCAAATTACGCCTTTATGAATGTAGACTCTTAAAAATAATTTTGCATTATTTCTTTGGAAAATTTACGGTATCCCCAAATACGGTAAATTAAGAAATTCTTTTAAGAATTTAAAATAAAAATATTATTTAACAATGATTTTGAGAAAATCCGAGCATTCTTAAAATATGAATTTTTTTTTAAACATTTCTCCGAAATAAGTACACTAAGAAAAATCATTCAAATTTTATTTGAAAGATTAACTGTTATTTCTGTTAAGTGTTATTTCTTTTAATAACCTTAGATTATTCTTAGTAATAACTTACTAAACATTAGAGAGAAGAAACAATGGGCTGTGAGATTTATTTTACAAATATTTTTTTAACAATTCCTGAATTTAGTTAGTTTAGAATTATTCGATTATTTAATTTCTATCAATATTATGAAAGCATTTTTCCTGCATTAAAACAAATAATTTTTCAATACATCTAGATTGCTTTATTTCAAAATGGTGATCAAATTTAATTTAAACAATCGTTTTAATAGCTGTGCGTAATTTTGCCCGTCAGCTTGGATTAACTTTTATATAAAAATCCTTATGCTATTCTACTAACTTTCCCATAAGGAACGAAATAATAAAGTGTTTATTTTTTCAAAGTTAAAAAGAAATGTTCAGAATAAAGCATGATATTTTTATTCCAAATAAAATTCTAGAATAAAAGTGCTATTAGATATAAAAACTTTGTCACGCAGCCTCAACAAAAGTAATAAGTTACTTTCACTTTTAAAGAAAACAATATTTTTCTTGCAGGAAGTTTTAGGAAAAGCACAATTTAAAATACAACTACTGTAACCGTATTATAAAATATGTGAGCAGTAACTCGGTTAGAAATCTTTTCTTTAATTCATTTTTGGCTTCCCTGCTATGGCATATATCTGGCAACAAGCCATGAAATGTGATTCAACAACAAATGCTGCATGGAATCTAGGAAAGATTTTTCACAGGATTTATTTATTATTCATTAAATTTTTAGTTAAATAAAATCTAATAAAATTACCTGAATATTGTATAAAATAAAGTTAGCGAAAGTTGAGTGTACACCAAAAAAAATATGGTTAAAACTATCAGTTAAGGATAAAACTTACCGTGTTTTTGGCTCAATGGGAACTCCAAACTTCACAGTTAATTTTACCGAAGCACTTCGGTAATTACGTTTGGTGAAATTAACAAAAAAATTTATTTTATATGTTAAAATTTAATAAACTTGGTAAAATTTGATAATTTCATCTTGATACCTTAGTTAATCGCATAAAGAAAATTTATTCAGTTAAATTAACTTCAGTTTTGTATTTTTATAAAATGTGTGAAAATATGATCTATAATTTAAAGAAAACTAAAGTTTCCGGTAAATTGTTACAATATGAGCGGAAACCGTTAACAAATGCATAGTTTAAATAAAGTATATTTTGTGTTTTATTACCAGAATTATGGTTATTTCACCAGAATTATCTTTATTAAACTGCAGGATAATTTTGCCAGAATTTTTTTTCCCGTGTAGAACTCGTTTTTTCTCTCGATATTCTATACAAAATAATGATTATTAGATCATTCTTAGAAAAACCAATATAAAAGTATACTGATACACCGTTAAATTTCTAATTGAAAGAAAACGTATTACCTTTACATTTACTTTTAATGTAGGAATCGAAAAAATATAATCAAGCAAAATTGATCTATCATTATGAAAAGCTATAAATACCAGTCATTGCCTTCTGCCACAAAAACTTTATTTGAAACCTGTAATTTTGAATTTGATTTATTTTTTGTACGATAAGTTTTTATTTTAAGAAAATGTGTTTAATTATACATATTTTTTCAATACGTGCTAAACTATTCATTATGAAAAAAATATTCTTAAGTAAATTATACGTATATATTTTATTGTAATGCCAATAGCATATACACGTATACTTAAAAAAGTTACAGACTAGCTTGGGAGTTTTCACTAGTTGTATAAGCTGTACAAGCTATTCTTCAATAGTTTGCAAATTACAAACTATTAACAAGTGTAAAATTGCTCAAACCTAAACTATGCAAACTTCGAAAAAAGAGCTTTAAATTCAAGTTCTGCAAAGAGTAAAGTTTATTTGATAATAGGTTTTAAATTACATTCATAAATAACAAAATTTTAATGAAAAAATAATGAGATACATAAAATTAAATTATTCATTGTGAATAGATGTTTCGTTTCATTTTGTTTGACTTTTTCAAAAATGGTCTAATAATGTTGGTTTCATTCATAGATTAACATTCCCTTTTTATCCTCACCCTCCATCTTATAAATATATTTGCAAGCAATAAGGAACGTTTTATTTAATAAACATAAAATCTGGGTGGATTCTATACAATTCTTGCTATGATTTGTGAGGAATTTTTATTTCTTCAAAAATTGCAATTTTTTTCCATTAGCTGAAAATTTCTTTGCAACTTTTGTCTGCCATTTGCTAATGAGCAAATCTTGGAATTATTTTTATCTTCATTGTTTTATCCTCCAAAAACAGATCATATGGTAAAAAAACTAAGGAACTTTTAATGCCAAAAATTACGAAATAATAATAATAGTTTTTATGCATCGACATACATTCATTCATTGAACTCGTTAGAAGTTTACATTATTCGAACTATTTTATAATATTGTAAAAATAGTCACCATAATCACCATAATTTTCTGCTTTTCTTGAAAGTCACAAAAAATTTATCTTGCATATTCAATTACAAATCATTTGTTTTAAAATTCTTCTGCGTTTGTTCTGTATTGCATTTTGGCACTTCTTTGATAAATAAAATTACTCCCTTGTTGTAAAAGAGTACTAATTTGTAAATTATGATTGATAAATAACAAAATTTGGTTTCGCATCAAGGGAAACCTTTCATTGATTTATAATACTCCTATGATATTTACTAACTTACTTAGCTTTGCACGGAGGAAAAATCTTCTGGTATGATTATCGCTTTCCATGATTGTGATATTTCTGGGAACACAATTCTATTTAATAAAACCAAAACAAACAGTACTTAAACCATTCATTTATAAATTCCTCCATTCATATGGTAAGGGTTTATCGGAATGATGGTATTCAAAATTCCGAAACTGAAAAAGTAACCGAAGTAAAAAATCCGAAACTGAAAAATCAAATAAATAGTTTCCTCGCTATGCTTTGTGATACCATGATAAATTACTAAATTTTTTCACATTTGACAAATTTTATTACACACTATAGAATAATATTTTAATGTTAATTTTACCAAAATCGATGATAAAGCGCTTCGTTAAAAATATTTTTGAACTTTTAGGTGTTCCCATAGAGCTAGAAAAAAGGTAAATGTTCCTATCTTCTGGTTGTTTTGACCTTACATTTTTTTCTCAGTGTAAAGTAAATATTTTCCATTTAAAAAGAGAGAGTTAGTAAGGTTGATCCCCATATTTTCCACAGATAAAAGCTGGATAATTTTAAAATTTATCCTGATTTAGAATTCGATTTCTAACTTCTCTATTAATTACACGTCAATCTTAGTTTGTGTTGCTTCGTCAAAAGAAGCAGTTGTTTCTAATATGATATATACATTAGCAAGTCTATACTAATTATTGATATATATATTACTAATTACTAGTTAATTAATATTTGTAGTATCTGCATAAAAATTAAAATCTATTAATAAAGAAATCTAAAACATCTAAAAAATCTATAAAAATCTAGCTAATAATAACATTTTTAATTATATTATAGGACATTTTAAGTTCACTGACGATAGATGAGTTCACTAAATATAGATAAACGACAGTAAAACTAACGAATGTCATTTCTCATCAACAAATATTAGGTTTGAGGTAACATTTATCTTCTTGAAATAAATATTAAATAATGGCTGCATTAGATTGTAGTAAATACTCAATTTTCTTCGTGTTCATTTCATTAAATAATTTTTAATAATTCTTAATATTCGTTATACAGATTTCTACTTATATTTGTCATAAAGAGGAAACATATTGATTCTTAGTATTTTTTCAAATTTAATATAGTCAAAACCATTGAAATGCTAGATATCTATGCCGTAATTTATCATTACAAATAAATAGGTAAATAACTTACAAATAAATAGGTTACAAATAGGTAAAATCTTTTCCTCTTTCTTCATATAATGTCCTTATTAAATCTGATATCTCATTAAAGAATTATAAGGTGACTTATTTAAAAAAAAAATTATATACTATTTAAACATTTATATAAAATTATATAAAACAAAATAGCTTCACTCGCTTATACTAAATGCATTCAATTATCAAATTTACTTATAATTAATATAAATATTATACTATTATATTTAATATAAATATTATACTATTATATTTAATATAAATATTATAGTATAATATTTATATTAAACGCCGAAAATTTCAGCTACATCAATAAATGGCACTTTGATTGATTAGGAAAAAACCTTCTTAGAACTTTTAGGGACTTTGATTTCAGAGTTTAAAAGGAAAATAAATTTTACAAATTTTATCCCTTTAATTTTTTTTCTCTTTCAACAATTTAAAATAAATTACTTTTCACAAGTCATTAAGTCTTATCACTTTTTTATACTAGAGTAATTTATTTTTCGAAAGGAACGATGGAAAGTATTCAAATTGATTTCTGTAAAAAATAATTAATCTTGTTTTTTGTTGACCTCAAAATCAATTTAAATGATATAGGAAATTTGTTTTTTTTTTAAAAAAAAACATTAAACCGTCGTATACTTTTGAAATAGAAAACTATACATGAAATGAAAAACAAATGTTGATCTGTAAACGGAGGCACTTTAATGATCTATTTGAATAGTGTGAAACTCTTCTAAAACAACATAATTATTTTGCAACATAATTATTTTGATTAACTTTTTATCGAAGATATAAATACACAATTACTGATATCTTTGCCTCTTCTGCGATGCTTTAAATTATTCCTCTGCATCAGTATTTTGTACTTTGCCTTATTTTTCTACTTCTTGCTTTTTCATTACTATTTCATGGGAATCTATATCTTAAACAATTAAAATATATAATTTGCTGATATCAGTATTATTTTAATATTCATGCTTTTTGCTTTCCTTTCTTCCAACTATCCAACTGAATTGGTAACGCAAATTCTTCTCTTTATTTGCTGCATCTTTTCTGCGAATTTTCGTTGTATCTTTCAGATGAGTTTCTACTGATGAGTTGTTCGAAATATTTTGAAAGTTTAACACACCAAAAGAGCAATCAAATGAAAATATAGCATTAGTCAACAAAAAAAAATGACCACATACAGAATTTTCCAGTTGCATTGGCATTCTAAATATATTTTATTTTTATTTATCAATTTCTGCTGACTGTACGTTTCGTTCAAATATTTATGTCTTAACAATGTAAATATCAACTCAATCTACGTTGGAACTCAGGATTTTCCCTGCATCGCTTTGAAAACTCACGAAAAACAAATATGAGGTGAATTGATTTAAAATTAATGATTTGTGCAAGGAACATACATGCTCATAAAAATTCATTTTTATTTATGTAGTTAAAATAATAGGTAATATAATGTGCTAAAATTAATATAGGTATTGAACTGTAACATTCTAAATTTAGGATAAGACTAGGATAGATTGTTATAATTATTTCTCAAGTCGAAATAAAATTACTAGGTATACATATGCACATATTAATAGAAACGATTCATTTATTCATTTTTTTAAATTCTCATACATGCGCTGAACATATTTCAAGCTAAGAAAATGAAAACAAAAAAAATCTTACAGGTTGTCATCTCCCCCCTTTATTCTGAGGTGAGTTACTCATCCAATATAGTACAGGTACAGTACAGCCAAAATATGGAAAACAATATACTTCATGCAGCTTACCATGAAAAACTTACGAAAAGTTGTAAAGATTGAATTCTATCATGCGAAATGGGTAAAAATAGTCTAACGAACAAACTGCAGTATATAGATTAAAATCATCACTTTCGAATAAAATTATGACATTTTTCACAGGTTTTCAACGTCTGTGCATGTTTCGTGGAGCTACTACGTGCAACATACACAAAATTTCTAGTCATCGTTTTTAGTTTGATGTTTCAACAGTTAACAAACACTAATACCCATCATACTCTGAACTTGTAGAATCGAGCAACATGTACTGTTTTATCGCGTAGGTTATAGGACCTTATCCGATAATATGTTAGATCTGTAGAGTCGGAATGTGATATGAGGGTTTCTCAGTCCTTAAAAAATATAAAATAGTTTTAATATTGAAATAGAAGATAAAGAAAATCGTTTTATTAGCTTTCCTCTTAAAATAACTCAATCAAACCAATTGAAAACCTTTCATGAAAGCTATGATTTTGCTATTAGATGCATTTCTTTGAAAATATTCAGCATGGTGGAGAAGACGATTTTGTTAAAATAATTTTTATTTCTTTTTCTACAACCCTTTGAATTTTTTAGGACCTTACGATCTCTGATATGTCTATAGGTTTTAATAAAATTTGTTAATAACTCCTCGATTTTATGTGGTCATCTCTCCAAAAGTTAAAGATAAGATGGCCATTGATTTTAATAGCAAATTTCAACCATTGACTTCTTTCAGGTTGGACTATATATGAGCTTTGAAGCTCAAGTTAGAGGGGGAAATATATATAACCAATGCATTGAAAAACAAAAACAAAAATCTCATAATAAACAACAAAAATATTCACAAAATAATTAAAAAAAATATTTACAAAAAATATTTGATCCCTAAATAAAATAAACATTAAAATTTTATTTACTTTTTTCTGTAATGAAAAGCAAAGCATTATTCAAACAAGTTAAACTGCTTCATGTATTTAGCTTGTGCTGTAATATATTTAAAAAAAGACATGGAAGATATTTATAATAGCCATCGCTTCTCCGATGCTTCTTAACCTATACTTACCCTACTTAATAAGGAAACAAAATATATTTTAAAGCTTTTAGGAATAATTGTTAAAAAAAATCCTTTTTTCCTGGAAAAATTTAAAAAGTAATAAAAGTAAATTTTGACTCAAGTAATCAACTTTAACTGAATTAAATTCTTAAATTATGTTGCTAATTATGTTTTTCACCACATACTCATTTAAATAAGGCTCAATTACTTCACAATAATAAATCATTAATGTCTAATATTGCATATAATACAATATAATAAAAAGTAAAGTATATTTCAACAGAATTTTTGTTAGAAAAAATGTTGAGAAAATCACACAATCAACAATTAATTTTTGTAAACGCTATGTCAAATTTATTTCGTTTTTTTAATTCTTTTTAAGCACAAACTATGGAGATTTTTTTTTTTATCTTAGCAGTTAAATGACATAAATATAAAATTCAGATAAGAGGAACTACTAACAATTTTTGGAAAATGATTACAATAATTAACTAGTGAAAACAACCAAAATCAAACATTCATTGCAAGACAAATATTTTATTCATAATAAGTTTCCTTATTTTTAGTGATCTTCGTATTCAATTTAAAAACACAAGTAGAAAGATAAGAGAATCTTGGTTGAATCTCTGCTGTCAATTTCAGATGACAAATGTAGTTACAAAATTATTCCATACAGAAAAATCTAACGTTTGAAAAGAATTCTGGATTAATTAATTTATTTTCTATGTTTTCGATAGTAGAACTTGCGATATTCTTTATTTATTTTTTGAATACTTCACAATTGATTTAATGATACTCCTTAGCGTATTTAAAACCAGTCTAAATAGCCGATTAAAATTCTATATAACTGTAGTCAAAATGTCCTAAACATCTAAAAAGCGAATTAGACAGCAATAAACTAAAACGCAAGGCCAATATTTATTAGAAAATTTCTCTTCTGTGAGGCGAGATTCTTAATTTTAAATTTCCTTTAGAAATGACCTTTTTTTATTAATTTTCAGAAAAATTACAGAAAATGTGCAAGCTAGTGCAAAATATTTATTTTCTTAAATTTAAATAAAATATCACTATTCTTAAGGTTACTATAAAATTATATTTTCTTTTCAACTTTCACAACATTAAGAGACAAATTTATAATACAAACAACTTTGTAAAGTCATCGTTTTCAATATAATAGAGTTTGTATTTTTTTCTCTTTTAATATAATGTGAAAGCAAGGTTTTAAAGCTTGTCCTGAAGCGCACAATAATGAATTAATAAAACTTTGGGAAGATAGCATTTTATTGTTATGGGAAATATATAAATATTCATTTTATTAACTACTTGACTATTGAGTCAAGATTGCATTAAAAGTTCCCTTCAATTAAAAACACCCCTTTGTTACATTGTAAGCATTGATAATATTACTATAAGTTAAAAGGCTTTATAAATTATTAAAATCGCTGGGGGTTGTTTGCTCAAATTTTATCAGCCAGTGATTTTCTCAGTTTTTTTTTCTAAAAAAATGATAAGGCAATAATTTTATTTCAATACTAACAATAATATTTTTAAATTATTATTTCACAAATAATATTAAATTATTAATCTGTCATTTAAAAGAAATAAAAATTCAAATGTAATAATTAACTGTTTTCAATTTCATTTATTTTAGGGATTTCAGAGATGTGCGTATGTAATTGCTCTATGATATTTAAGAAAAGCGCTAAAATATTTTTAAGTATATAAGTTATATAAAGTATTATAAGTTAAGCGCTAAAATATTTTTAATAAGCTGGCGTCATTTATTAGTTTATTTTCTTACGTTTAAAAGAACTTTTATAAGCAATAAATTCGCAAAACATATCGAGTATTGAAATGATATTATTTCTCTTTAAAAAGGTTCTCAAAAAACATTTTTCTCATCTAAATTCGAAAAAACAGTCTGTTTATTAAATTAATTTTCAACAGTTTGATTTAACAATTTATTTTTATGTATATTAAATTTTGTTACATTTTAAAGTTACAAACTATATCTAATATTAAAATGAATATACTTATATTAAAAGTTATTTTTAAAAACCAACGCTTTTCATCAAAATTCAGAAAATGGTATTTCCGATATGCATTAGCTTTTAGCTTTCTTTTAAGCATTAATATGCATAAGATCTAGATTTCCATTCGTTTCAATTCAAAACTTCCGAAATTAAATTAAAATAAAATTTTTGCATTTTTATACGAACGCCACTTTAATATTCGTTCAGACTGGAAAATGAAGCTGAATTGAAAGTCATTGACTTTAAATATTTTGATACGTAAAAAGCTATCAATTATTTTCGGATTCAAAAATTCCTTTCAGTTTTTTTTTCTAAGGCGTTTTGCCAGTTGCAAAAAGTTATCTGTTTGGCATAAGATAGAGTGAGGAAATTAATTAACATACTGAACTGGAAATACTAAATGTACTGGAAATAAATTTTTAAAAAATGCGAGTTCATTTATCTCTATTACACGGTGAGAAACACTTTCTGTAGGAACAGGTCATTAAGCGAAGAGCTGCTTGCTTCGGTAATGTCCGTGTAAGATGCCAAAATGAAATTCAATTACCGAACGCATCTATATTATCAGAGAGTCAGAGAAAATTTGTTTCATTAGCCCTGCCTCTTTCTAAGATGTAAATGCTTAAATTTTAAATAGATTCCTTGCATCACTAAAATAAAATAAACACATGTTGTTGTTGTTGTTTTTATATATATATAAACAAAATTGATTTTGTGCTGAAAGATTTTAAAGGTTTTTGCTTAATGTAAACATTTTACACTATAAAAAATATTAACTTCTTTTAACTCTATAAAATGCAATAATTTATTAACTAACACAATTTTTTTTTACCTAGTATGTATTATAATATATATATATATAATAAAAATGGTATTGATGCACAGTGCACCAAAAAAAAAAATGGACCACCTTAAATCCTTTTGATCTAGTGATATTCACGTTCTTAATTCTTCAAGGGTCTGACTTAATCCGTTTCCTTAAATTCTTAATCCTTTTCCACCTAATTTCCACCTTAAATCCTTCTGATCTAGTGATCTTCAGGTTCTATAACTCTATCTTAATTCTTCAAGGGGGTGACTTCAAATATGCTAATTAACTTACGATATCAGGCACAAAATCGTACTTTCTCTGAATAAACATAACTTTTTTTCGACTGATTGGGATTTCTGATCCCCAAAATATTGGGGTTAGCTGGAATTTGGAAAATTCGGTCCTTATAGTTTGAGTGGGATAGCAATCCAAACTTAGGATCGCTTTTCCACTCAAACCTCTCATTGAACATTAGAACCTCTCGATGTAAATTTTAGTTTTTGCGTGTTTTGCTATATTTCTAAAACTTATTGAGGTAATTGAAAAACTTTTGCATAAACTTATAAAATTTGCTTGCCCGAAAATAATTCCATGAAAAAAAAATTTTTTTGTACATATTTATTATTTTTATTATCTTAATTAATAATAATTTATACAGTTTCAAATTGTAAGGTATAAAATGTTTTACGTGATACGTAAATTTACGTAGCAAAAAGCAGAATTTGACTGAAATTGGTTGAATAGATCCCAGAAATTGAATTTTAAATATAGGACATCCCTGAAATTTGATTTCTCAGGAACTATTCCACCGTACCTTACAATTAATTTTTCGGCTGCTATTTAATAAAATAATAAAAAATAATAGATATTTACAAAAAAAATTCTTTTGCATGGAATTATCTTTGGATGAGCAAATTATATAAATGTGTGCAGACAATTTCCAATTCCCTTAAAAGTTTCCTGGGATATGGCAAAATATGCAAAAAGTGGAATTAACATTGAGGGTTCCAAATTTTTAATCGCTCTCCTGACCAAACTATGGGGGCTATATTTTTCAGATTGCTGCTAACCGCTATATTTCAGGAGTCAGAAATCCAAATTCATCGAAAAAAATGTATGTTTATTCAAAAAAAATACGTTTTTGCGTCTGATTTCGTAACTCGTCTCCACTAGTTAATGAACATATCTGAAGTTAAAATCCAGAACTCTTAAGAATGAGTTCTGAAAGGCGAAGATCTGATCATTAGATTAAAAGTTATTCAAGCGCACTGAACATAATATCAATAAAAATATGTAATACTGCTACTTAGAATGAGATTTTGTTTTAAAAAAATTGAGCTGCAAATTTAACCCTATTCTATGCTATAAAATCATCCTAAGTATTTTACTTAAATCTTCTTCGTACATAAATATTCACATCTGTCTGTTTGTTTGACTCGGGTAATCACATGTACCATTTATCCTGTCGCTATGAAATTTGGCACGTACACTCAGAAAAGAAGTACTACCAAAACTACCAAAATTTGGTTAGACTTACCGTGGTTCTGGCTCTTTGAGAAGACCAAAAATCTTCACAAATTATATCAAAGTGCTCTGGTATTGATTTTGGTAAAATAAACCATGAAATGCATTGTCACAATACGTGATAAAATTTGGTAAATGTGTCGTAATTTTATCAAAATGTGGCATAAAAAGCATGATACCTTAGACCTTAGAGCATGGTAAAAACCAATTATTCGGTTAAATTTATTCTACAGTTTTGTATTTTTTACTAAATATGTGGCAATAAGAATGATGATTTTAAAAACCAAAATTTTCGGTAAACCGTTACCTTATGAACTGAAAAATTACCTGATGAATAGTTTATATACCGTATATATGGTTTTATTAACCAAAAATATGTTTTTTTTTTCTACCAGAAATGCTATTACCATACAGTACAGTAATTTAAACGAAGTTTTTCTCCGTGTAGTTTGAAGCACGTAAAAAGTCACTGCCACTTTATCAATTATTTGAAAGACTTCTTTCGCTCTATTTATGCTTGCTGTGATTTGTTAAAGATCTGTTAAAGCAATGAAAATTTCGAGCGTTTAATGAAAGATCTCATTAACTATTCATCTGAGTGCCAATTAATTGGAGAAATTGTGCCCTATGGAAATTTCTTAACGCTTTATTTTCAATCAATAACATAATTTTTTGGATCCGATGAATGCCGCGCATAAATATTATTGTTAATATCTTTATTATTTATTTATTATTATTATTTTTTTACTTCTAAAATATGTTCTGACGAATTTGATGATGGAACCAGGAACGATAGCAAATAAAAGTACTAAAATTAAGAGTAGAGTGCTGATTTTGCAGTGTAATTTGTAACGGATCTAGAAAAAGTTATTTCTAAGTATGGTGATACTCTGACTGACTAATCTGGATAGTTATATATATATATATATACATATATATATATATATATATATATATATATATATATATATATATATATATATATATATATATATATATATATATATACACAAATTAACATGAAAAACATGAATAAAATAAATAACTAAATGGTAGAGAAACAAGAATGGTAAAAGCAAATAGTCGTTATCAAGACACATCTATTGCTATAAATGCGATATTTCTGAATAAAGAATAATTATCCTAAGATAAAAATTATTCTTTATATGTGTCGATATCGCAAAAAACCTTATGTTGTAAAAAATCATGAAATATAAGAAAAATGTAAAAAGAAATCAAACTTACCGGCGTGAATTAAAACGCGGTTTAGGTTTAAAAGTACAATAATAAAACAGTTAGCAAAAATCGCGAAGATGTAAAATATTGGAAGTTGTGCTTATAGCTTGAATCGAATAAAATAAAATTAAAAAAATATATTTGACCGAAGAAGAAAAATTTTTTTAGGTAAAATATTAGTGCTGCCATCTATGAGAAACAATTAGTAAAAATGTAATAAAATTGAAATAATAATAAAAATGTTTAACGGATTGATTAAATTAGCAGACTAAAAAAAAAAAAAAAAAAAATCATTTATGGGGAAATTAATTTAAAAGTCAGTCTGTCAGGATAGAAAGCCGTTTATAGACTTATCCTTCATCCATAAATCCTTACATATTTCTACGGAATACACATATCCATCTTTCATAGGGTGACTTATTTAAAAATCAGAGCCTGCATACAGGGATAGAAATATATATATGTGTATATATGTATATATGTGTGTGCGTGTGTGTGTATATATACATTTAGTATAAGCTATTAATTTATGATCAGGAAAAAAGAGATTTATATAGTAATTACAAAATTATTAACATAAAGACATCGAGAAAGTCAAATAATTTTTAAGAAAAATGGAAGTTAAGGATAATGGTAATTTCACTTGGATAAATTGTGACGGGGAAAAAGAAATTTACTATATTATATTGGTATCTGGCCATTAGGAAAGGCTACATGAACCTAACAAAGTACATTTAAGTGCTACTTAACGATGAAATCTTTATCGTGGAAAAAACATAGTAAATAGTGGCTGTACACTGAATATTGTAATAAAAACTAGGCAGAATAATTAATTAATAGGGCTAAAAATAGGGTTATCTTTTTTTAACCAAAAATGACTTAAGTAGTTAAATAGCAATTATTTATTTAACATTACTTTTATTTTTTCTTTATAAAATGTACGTATTTTTGAGAAATGCGTAGTGTCCATGCAAAAATCTCATTAACCTAATAATAAGCCAAGCCTTTTTTCACGTAATGCCGGATTCAGCAATAAAACGGATATCTCAGTAAATGAAATTCATAAAGAAAAAACGTATGAGCAATACATAAAGATTTCGATTTGTTTATCTATTTTACCTTCACTGTGTCATTAAAAAGTTCAGCAATTGGCCTTTCCAGAGTATTGTAACTTACTCACAAAAACTGCTCCAAAAAACTGCAAAAACTGCTCTCAGGGAAATGAAACTCTTTCTCTTTTTAGAAATTCTTGAACCGCAATCATAGTTTTTTACAATCATTTGGCGTAAAATCATGTGTTTTTTTTTTTTTTTTTTTTGATGAAATAAGAATACACAAATATTTTGCAAAACTGCTTCCTTGGTATTCTGTTATGTAAAATCAGTTTAGAAGTTTATCTTGTTTCACGTTTACTTTTAAAATTTGAAGTTGGTTTTTATCGGTAAACTTTTTTGGTTCCTCTTGGAAAAATATTATTGATAAATATGGTCCCTGTAGAAAGAATCAAATATTAAATAAACTTTACCGAAAAGAATAGTCTAGTTCAGCGGTTTCTAATTTCATTCTGTTATGGAACCCTAAATGATCAAGTTTCTTTTATCATATCCCCGACATTTTAAATAAAGCATGTAAAGGCAACCAATAAAAAGCATTCAGGAAATATTTAACAATAGAAATGCATTTTTTTTTCGTCTTATCATTAAATTAAGTTTTGTGTCCGACTGTTAGAGCTGAATCTGTTCTAATAATGAATTTGTTCTTGTTGAAAATGCATAAGCTGATAATGACTAAAATGAGCCGAATTACGGTAAATATTGAAATGAAAACTTAAAAGGGTTGAAAGTTGAATATGTTTATTAGTGAAACATATGTCTTTCTTAAAAAAATTTAATTATTTTCTTTTGATTTGAAAAAAGTGCGATGGAAAATAACGCATTTTTTAAAAATGTATATCTGTTTTATTTTAAGAAAAATTATATATTTTTAAAAAAAAATTAAATTTTTTTTATTGGCATTTTTTAAAAAGTTTTTCCAAAGCACCCGCAATATTAAGCGAATTATCTATTATTTATTGGATCTAAATACAATTACAGGTTGCAAAATATTTAAAAAAAACTGTTTACAGATGTCCTAACTCTCGAAGTCACCTTGACTCTTTCGCGGAACCCTATGGTTCCGTGAAACATCATTCGGGAACCGCTGGTTTAGATTAATGTAAATTAAAGCCATTGATAGTTTGTTTTCGTCCCAGATGACATTTTTACTAATTTTCCAACAGGTTTTGTTCTTCTATCCGATTGTAAATTAACTGGCATGCAATATAAGCTGGGATTGTGCTGTTGTTAGGGTAGAAGGCTTTTAAACAAGCTTTGTGCATTAAATTCCTTAAGGCCAACGAGTACTCTCTAATTCATATTCTTTTTAATTTTATGTTGATCTTCATAATCAGTTGTGCTAATCGATGTGTTGCATTAAACCTAGTGCTTCTAAACAAAACTGTTATCCTTAACATTTGAAGATGGAGATTTCTGAAGGTTCATATTTTCTCATGATATGATTCCGGGAAAAAAACAAGCCGTTTCTTTTCTAATATGGGTATGCTATATTTTGCGTTGCAAAAGAGCTATAAAAAATAACCCAAAATCCAGCTTTTATTTACCAATCTTTTACGTAGAGTTAATTGGCAAAGCAAAAGCTATTTTCTCTTCCTTTTAGCCATTTCTTTCATTGCCTCAAATGTTTTATATCTCATGTTCACTGATAGAATGCCTCAGTACCTAAAAGTGTAAGAATAAAGAACATTGTTATTCTTCTGGTGTATCAAACTATTCGAATGTCTTTTATTTACGAACTTCTAGTGACGCTCAATGCGTTGTTTGCCCTATCATGATGTAACGATTGCTTTACGGCGCAACACATCTAACTCAAAGTAAGATCAATTTATATGATAAATTATTATGTTGTTACTTTCTATAGATTAAATTTTTAATGGAATTAGATTAAAATTTTAATTACTGCATTAAATAAATTTATTAAATAACCGTTGTTATATATATATATATATATATATATATATATATATATATATATATATATATATATATATATATATATATATATATATATATATTTTACATATTTCCTATTCGCCGGCGCAAGGTGATAAATTCACCAATACTGAGTGCAAGTGAATTCAGCTGATTATTTCTTATTTATTTATTTATTTTAATTTTTTAGTGACGCATTTAAAAAAAAGTAGATTGAACAGTTAAAATTACTAATTTAGCTGAAACGAATAATTAATAAAATTGAATACCAAACATTTATATTAGTGAAAAAATGACGAAAATATAATTTTTCAAGAGATCTATGTCGAAAGCTTTCCTTACTCCTAGTTTACTTTAATAAAGCTGTAAATGCAATAAACTTAACTTACTTTGAAGTTAATCGAGTACAAATCTTTGAAATTAAACGATAGTATTGCAATGCGTTTTGATATAGTTCAAAATCAGTTTAATAAAGTGAAACAGGAAGCTGCAAAAATATAATGAGTTTCTTGGTGTGCATTTTTCGCACTAATAATAATAATAAAAAAATAAATAAAAAAACTGTATATTGGAAACAAAATTTTTTTTTATTGTATTAAACTTTCTTAAATAATAAATTTTACGATGAAATAGTAACAGAACTATTAAAAAGTGCGTGACGATATTTTTTGATGTCACTGAGAAAATCATATCAAATTATATCTTTATAAACTAATTTCGATTCAAACAAGTGCAAAAAAATATTAACAGTTCTTAGAACATGTTGATATATGTCTTTCCTGAAAAAAAAAATGCCGTAATGATGAAAATTATTAAATGATTATTTATAAAATGCATGATATAGTTTTATAAAAGTGAGAAGCAATTTTATTGAATTTCCATTCTTTATACAATAATCTGAAGGCTTCTGGTTACTAAATATTAACAATGAGAAACATTTTTTTCTTCTGTTTAATGAGATATTTTAAGATATATACTATCGTATCACTGATTTCAAATCTCATTTGGTTTCTCTCTGCAAACTACATTTGTTTCAAATGACATTTTTAGTCTATTCTTGTCGAAATGCGTAAGTTTAAAAACGTTATATGTAAGGGGTCGCATGTTGTTGCGAAAAACTTCTAAGAGAGTTAGGGTATACCATCAAAATTAAAATTGCATTGGAAACCATGCTGTGAAATTGTGAACTGTTTTTTCACGTGCATCTGAACAGATTTTAGTAGGGAAAATGCCCCTCGCAACGCACAATGACATTTTCTGGAATGGGTTCCTATGCAATTTCAATCCTGATAATGTG
Organism: Parasteatoda tepidariorum; assembly: GCF_982258835.1. Classification (NCBI taxonomy): domain Eukaryota; kingdom Metazoa; phylum Arthropoda; class Arachnida; order Araneae; family Theridiidae; genus Parasteatoda; species Parasteatoda tepidariorum. The sequence goes on from NC_141761.1 coordinate 23,764,202, forward strand.
CCCTATCTCTCCTAGAAGTTTGTCACAGGATTTATGCGACCTCTTACTACGTAAAACATTTATAATCTTGTATGTTTCGACAGAAAATAGGAAATCAGTTGTTTAAAGAGCAAAATTAATTTCAGATTGGAAATTTCTACACTCAAATTACGCAATATATAGTATTTTTATAAAAGCAACAAAAATTGTGCTTCCCAGTGTAATCGATAAATATAAACACAAGAAACAATTATTTCACCAACAATGTCTTTTTAAAGTTGCGATTTAGAGTTTTGAATAAATACGTTAGTTAATGAGATGCTGTTTTCTTACAGGATAATTATTTTTTCTTTTTTCCACATTTTTTCTTTAACTCATATATGACGGTATTCACTCAAAGTAATTTATACATCGATAAATTTAAAATACTTTATATTAGACACATTCAAGTCTTGAAAATAAATTTTATTTCAATCTTGTGCTAAAAAAAACAAATATAATCTAAACATTCATATGTCTAACCAGTAGCAACTGATCGATTCCATTTCCAATTCTGTTATTTTATTAAAAACTATTTTGAAATTCTACTCATGTCAGGTGTCAAAATAATGCTATGAATCTTTCATAAGCTGAAGATGGAAAAACAGGACACAAGCTGCATTATGAATTCTTATGAAAAACATAGTATTTTGAAGTCGAAGTGAAAATGTTCGGCGTAAATATAATAAAATAACAGTATGAATTCAAACCTATGCATTTCAAAAAATTTATTTCAATGCACCTTTATATAATATTATTTTAATAATTCGAATAAATAATATTGCATTTACTTCAATAAATTCGAAGTAAAATAAGTTATAAAGTATTTACATATTTTATTCAAGCTGAGAAAAAAATATGGAAAAAATTGACTTCTTCTTTCTCTGTGAGAGCACCAAAAAGTTACGTTATATATTCGTATAATATTCGTAAGATTTGGTGAATTTGTTTTTGGTATAATAGTAATGTATACATTACTAATAAATCATATTTCACTATGAGCATATCATATTAGAAGCAATAGTTTCACTTGATGAAGCAATACTAACTTAGATTGACGTGAAATCAAAATAGAAACTAGAAATTGTATTGTAAATATGCTTATATCTAAGAATTGTTTAGTTTTGTTTAGTGAAAAATATAGGGTTCCACCTTACTCATTCTTTATGAATAGAAAATATTCATTTTACACTGCGAAAAAAGTAGGGTAAAAACTCCCAGAATTAGTCAAAATTTACTGCGTTTCTGGCTCTATGTTAATGATTTTGGTAAAATTAACAGTAAAATATGATTTTATACTATGTGATAATATTTTGTATATGTGGTTAAATTTTTCAAATTTATCATTATATCCTTCAGCATGCCATAAAAACCATTTATTTGGTTAAATTTATATTTCAGTTTTGTAGTTTTTAAGGAATGTGCGGTAATCAGAACTGATATTTTAAGTACCTGAATTTCTTGCAAGTCATTACCATATGGGCGGAAAAAAAATTGACAAATGAATGGTTTAAATACCATATATTTTGGTTTTATAAACTAAAATTATGTTCTTTCTTTCTTTATTTTTCTTAACAAGACATGTCGTTATGATGCATTACAGTAAAAGTTCTCCTTACAGTGTATATATATTTTTTTGTTTGAAATGATTTTCTTTTCATTTCGTGTTTGATTCCGTCTAGGGAATTGTCTTATATTGTTACTTATATATAATCTAAAAGTTAATATATTTATATTTTGCATAACATGATAGATCCAGAATCCATTAAAATTGAAATATGCTAAATTAAAGAATTAGGTTTATTATGATTTTTGCACAAATCAGCATATATTTTCATTTATAATATCAGAAATAATTTATTTCTGTAAATAAAATAAATGTTTAATTTTAATCATCCGGCATAATTAAAAAAGGCATACAGCAGAACACTTTCCTAAATTTTAAGATAAAGTAAGATACTTTTTTTTAAGCTATTAAGGGGCTTGAATGTATGTAATATAAATAATGAGCTTATTCTTTTAAGTGCAAAAGAATACTTTGTTGGAAAGCAATTGCGTATATGATAAATGTAGTCAAAATATATATGTGATTTATTCCGTTTAGTTTAAAATTTTTTCAAAGAAACTTGCGAAAAAGAGATCGAAATATCCATGATTTCTTTCTGTAATAAAGCTTGATGTAATAATAATAATAAATATTAGCTATGTACTACAGAAATTCGAAAGAAATTGTCAAAGAACTATTATGCCTATTTGTATACCTTCACTTACAGAAATTCTTTCACCTACAGAACTTCGAGAAATTATTCTTTTCAATAGACGTTGTGTAATGAAGTCTTAAAACTCTCATGTACTCATAAAATCTATCATGGAAGTATTGATATTTAAACCAGAGAAATTAATATATTGCCTAAATCTAGACTTTATTTTCGAGGAGACTTAGGCCATTTTCTATTATATAAAGATATTTTCTTTCTTTAGTTAAATATGGCTTATATATTGTATTTTAATTCTTTTTCAACTCCTAATGCATCAAATTATAATTCCTAATGCATTCCTCTTAATGCATAAGCATAATATATAATGAATAAACATAATAACATATTACTTAAACATAATAAAAATCTAAAAAGTCAAAAATAAATTTTTTGCATTAATAGTTAAACAATCAATATTTAAAGCGAAAAATGGGACGAAATATTACCGAAAGAAATACTTAATAGGGATAAATTTTAATAAGAAATAAATAGAAAAAAAACAGAATATTGTAAATAAAAGCTGGTCTTTCAACACGTCAAATTTCAAATCTGTAGTTGCTATTTTGGAGTAGCCCACATGCTATTTTGCCCTACAAATTTATTATTACAATTTATTACGACATGCCTACTTAATTTCAAATTTCCAAGTCCTACAGTTTTTGCATAGCGAAACTGCGGAATGATGTTGAAAAACAGCAACAGCAGTTTCGCTAACGATTTTTTAATGTAATCTAATAATAAAGTAATGTAGCGTAACATCAATCCCTAAAAATGAAAGCCCAAAGCAGTTGGTTCAGTAGAAAACAAGAAAAATGAACTAACTCTCATTAAAATTTAAGTTAAACTAGCGTGATAAGTGTAATTTACGTACTTATAATGTAAAAAAATGGATACTGCATTATCATGAAACTTCTTCGCTTCTAGAGAAACCCTTTCCCTGTATATGATCAGAGTAAAAATTTCGTAGTGACAAAATAACGCTTCTTCGAGGAAATGAATTTCGTCAAATTTAAAGAAATATTTCGAGATTCTAATTTTTCCAAAAAAATAATTAAAAAAAACGTTGTAGAGCCTAGTTATAATCACGTGGTCGTGAGCAACATATAAGTGGTTCGGCGCAAGAAGGACAGAGAAAGATAAATTACACCCATGGCCGAAGCGGGATTGGAACCAAGCGGGACGAAGATCTTGCTGGTACACGATGTTAGTATCGTAACCATCATACAGACCAGTCGTCTTATTTCGTTTTTTTCTATTTTTTTAATTTCGATCGTCTAGTCTAGTGATTTCAAATAGAAATATTTTCATCATACATTTAAGAGTTCTCATTTCAGCACAATAGTCAACAAAGGCAAGTATCACGCATTAGGCACAACAGTGAAAAATATAATAATTAAATTTGCACTATTAAGATAAAACAGTCTTAAGAGAACTCAAAAAAGAGAAAAGAAAACTAAAGTAGACCTTTTGTTAATCATCTTTACTACACATTACAAATATGTTTTTAAACATAAGCACGTTACCGACCACAATAGAGTCATAAAGATGTTCTCTAATAAAAACATTGATTACACATTACCATCTCTACGCCCATCAAATTTCTAAGATCGATTATTACTACATAGCAAGGACCACCTACCTTTGCATCTTTTCCATCAGTATAGATATTTTAACTTTACTAAAAAAAATATGTTAATTATATACCTTATTGCACACTTTTTATTTCCTCCACAATCATATTAAAACATCTCAAAATTAATATAACTTTATATTGGAAATGAAACTACTGTATGATTCTGTTCCCTAGCAGACCAATTCATAAAAGTAGAAATGTAAAATATACATATAAAATGAATGTGCGTGTCTGATAAGGCTTAGTGCGTGTTGATTAATTCTAAAATTTGTATCTCATTTTTCTTAAACAAGAATCGTAAAAGAAGAAAATAAATTGAGAAAACGAAGTATTCCATGCAAGTAATTCATTTTATTGTACTCGAGTTTAAAGAGTACTTTGATTCTTCTCTCTCTGAGTACAAAGCTCTTCTTTAATTTATCTCATTACTTTTCTTTCCCGTTCCAAATTAAATACATTTCCTTCATTCGTTCTGCATTGAAGAAAATTCATCGCATGCATTATTAAACTAAAGGTCTATTATAACCTTACAAATATCTCTTCATGGTTGAAGAAACCAAATGTTTCTAATGAAAAATTGTTAAATTATTGATTTCAGACAGCATCGCGCAAATAAATACTAAATATTAAATAAATGTATCAAGTGAATTGAAATGTTTTTAAATAAGTCATAAAGCATTTATAAAAATAAGTGTTAAAAGATTTTAAATAAATTAATAAATTAAAAAAACATTTCGAGTTATATTTTAAAGAAAAATATTTAGAGTAAATGTTATAAAAAAAATTATGCTTTTTGTTCAGTTTCATTTTTTAGTGGAAAAGCAGTGAATTTAAGAGTCGCTGTACAAAGAGTATCGTAATAATTTTTCTATGAATTTCTTACAAAAAATAGTAACGCATAATTAACTTATGAAAGCATGATTGATTACAATTACAAATCGTCTTTAAAGAGAAAGAATGTTATTATAACGTTTTATATTGTAATTTTTTCATTAGGTTTGTAAATTACTTTTAAAACACATGAAGTTTTGGAAACAGACTGCATATCAAATAACTTTGTGATCAAAAATCTTACATTTATTTCTTTTTACTAAAAATATTTTCCCATTGTACACGTTTTAATTTGTTTAATTTCCTTTATATACATATCTTAGCAATTATGCACTAATGTATTATATATATAACAATTAAGAAATATTTTTATTATTTACATTTATCTGTGAAATTTAATAATAAAATTATAAATATGCTTTCCAATACGATATCTGCGAAATTAAAATCAGTTTATCAATCCTTGAATTAAACAGAATCTATAAATTTACTAAAATAAACATAATTTAGAGTGAGCATTAAGTAATGCACTCACATATAAATACAGGCAGCGCTTTAGTCATTTTCCGTACCCGCATTTATTTCCACTTCTAATTTGTTACCTGAATTTTCGAAACGCAGCAAACTTCCCCATTGTTTAAACAATGCATTCACTGTTTATACAAATCATGATTAAATTTCCCTCGTTACCAGGCAAGTGCATGTACGCTAAAGTAGGTTACCATTTATAAGTCCTACTGTTTCTAGTTCAAACATATACCACGTTCATACATGTCTGAATATCGATTGGGGCAAATGTCATAAGGAAATTATGGATTGTCATTCTAATAATAATTGGCAAAGCCATTAACATTTCATCTTTAATCATCCATTTAAAGTGACAGGGATCAGCTGACTGCTAAACAGAATTATTTCAAATATAAATGTAAGAATATTTTACTGGCATAGATTACTTAAGGAATTATTTTTCTCAGGTTTTAAACCCTCCACAATTATTTCCAATATCCACAACATAAACATCTCTGGAAACCACGAACAATTAATGATACCTTATTTTAATTGATCTTCTGGCAACTCTAATGATGCAATTATGTGCACTCTAAGGTATAAGCTACAATTTAAGAGATTACGAAGTATCTCAAGTGTTCACAGAATTTCTATCTCTCTCTGGAAAATTAAGCTTTGTTCTAGAATTTATCACAAAAGGGATTTTAACTGACATGAAATTATGGAAAGTCCCTATGGGAGTAATTACAGTGAGCAAGGTACATGTTACATAATAGAGACGATAATGTTGGTAGTTTGTATGTCTTAATAACTGAGTAGTCCTGGGTTTCACTCGAATATATCGATTCTAATCTCAGTTCTGCGAGTACAGAAAAGCTTAGAGTTTCAACTACTCTGTCGGATACCGGAATGATATATTCGAGTTGATTTCAGTACCTATTGTATTTCAAGCACGATGATGGTGCAGAATTATTCAAAATCTTCGCAGCTTTGAATAGAAAAATTGCATTTTTGCTTATCTATCCATTAAAATGTAATTCAAAAAGAGAGAGTTATTTATTATTCTTAGAGAGGAAAATACGACAAAAAGTTAACTAAATTGAAAACCAATTTTTGCATCATTTTGATAATTTTATCATGAAGTAGATAGGAAACACAATATATAAAAATGAATAAGGAAATCTGTAATAATATGTTGAAATCATTGCTACGAACTACTCGAAACAAAATAGCAGACTTTTTGTTGTTGTTTATGTTCTAAAACTCTTTTCTTTAATAGTATTGGGACTTGTAAGTGACTTCAAATTACGGAAAGAGTTTTTATAGGATTAATTGTCATATACGTATAATGATATGTTATGTTACATAAAACATATTACCATATTAATAACGAATAAATCGAAAGTATAAATTTAATGTATCCATTAAAATTTGTGAGTAAAAATATTGAGTAAAATAATTACTTACTTCAGTGAGTAAAATAATTACTTGCACATTTAATTACTATATTTAAGTAATATGTTCAGATTTGTTATAACATATATTTCTGCTCAAAGAAAATTGTCACATTTATTCTTTATGTAACGTAACAATTTAATCTTTTATTTAGATCTAACCTTTTAATTTTCGTAAACCTTTATTTCCTTTTTTTTATATAGCAGTTAAAATTTATTTTAACTTTCTGTCTGACTGTCCTTGTTGGTCAGCGTGGTCATTGCACTTCCTGTGGGGAGAGATACCTCGCTATACTCACCTTTCTTTTTTCTTCATTTATTTTTTTAAGGGGGGCTAACTTAGCCAATCTCTTTCTTTTGATTTTCAAACTCTCCCCTCTTTAAATATAATTGGCTAACGCTTTTCTGTTTCTAGACCAGTTAAAAACTTTTTAAGATCCTTTAACAGATTAAGATTCTCTCTCGTGCAGGCTTGCTGGTTATACCAAGGGGTGCACCCTCTGCTTTCTTTCGTCGAGATGCGGACATTGGTCCATATCGAGGGAATTTATTTTTTATGTCCTTTTCTTAGCCTTTAATTTTAATTAAATTTAATATTAGAATTAATTTCTATAAATTAAATATCTTCATTTATATACCTTAAATTTTCTTTAACATTAAAGACCCTCTCACATTAAAGCTTTCTTTCTATACTTTTTTTTCAACGGTTAAATTGTTCTTTCTCTTATATTTTATTTTTATGCATGATGCCTATTTTTTTTAATTCTCTTGTCACCCGTTTCTAATAAAGGTCTTTCTTGTGTCAGTTAATGTGGTGAAAGATATGGTTTACTAAATAAATTGATTTTGTTCATAATTAAATGTTGTGATGAAGAATTTATTTGGCTCTCTTTTCATAAGAGTTTTTTTTTTAATTTCTCCAGTATGTGGTGAGCACTTTTTATTTGTTATGGATATTTGTTTTATTTCTCTTTGGAAACATCTTTAAATTGCGTTAAATGATATATTTGGATATAGCATGTCACCGTTTTATTTATCTTTTATTTATGATTTTGATTAATTTTAGTTCTCACCCTTATTCTAAACGTTGGGATACTAATTTTTCCAATTTGTTCAAGCCTCTCACTTTGTGACCTTTTGAACCCATTGGGTTATTGTCATCCCACAATAGCGCTGTACTAGCACTTTCCTTAATGTTCACATTCCCCTTAATTTAATTACTATTGATCCTATTTTCGACCTTAATTTGTTTATTATGAAATTAAATCATTGTTTGTTTTTCACTCAATCACTATATCTAAATACAAGTATATATCCATACTTCATCCCATTATCTATCTAAATGTAAATAAATTTACTTTAATTCCCACCATCGTTATATACAATTCATTTTAAATGGAACAAAAATAATAGTCAAATGTTTCATTACGGTTGGTTTGAAAGAGAATTAATTATTACTAATTTACTATTCAAAAGTTTGGATTTACGGAGAAGAATACTTTGTAATGCCAAGAAATAAAAGTACTGATATGTAATTTTCAAATTATCGAAAGAAAAATTAATGTACTTTTTAATTTTAAATTCTTTGACAAACGCATCTCTAAAATCTCACATTTCGACTTGTATTATTCTCCTATTGTGGAAACATATCGAAACATATATATCAAAGAAAAGTTAGAGAAAATTATTACCGAATCCTCCAGAGGGTTAATGTTATCATTATCACTTATTGAGTTGTACCAAGGTTGTTAATATGCTCAGATTATAAAAGTATGGAAAAATATATTAGTAAATAATCTTAATCATGTGACAGAACTTTTTATCAAAAAAAATTTAAACTTGACATTAATTAATTAAAATAATTTAAAAATAATTAATTAAATTAATTTAGAAATAATTAATTGGATTAATTTAAAAATAACTAATTAAATCAATGTAAAAATAATTAAATTAATTTTTTAATCAATTTAAAATTAATTATAAATTAATTAAGTTATTTGCTTGATTGTAGGATTAATCAATAAGGAAACTTTTAATGACTGATTTTTTTCTTCAATGAAAAATTATGAAAAGTTTACTAATTATGCATATCATATTGCATTATATATAAAAGAGTCAGTAATTTTGGTATGTTGCACGTTTCAATAGATGAGTTGTATTGTATTCCTCTTAAAGTTATGAATGAAATGCTTGCTAAGTTTAATTATAAGGATAGACTAAAGTATTAAACGTTTTCCAACTTAAATATGATTTCAATTTGCAAGACTTTTAAAGTAAAATCATTTTCAGATTGATTTTCATCATAATAAAAGACTAGAGAGGGGAGGGTGCTATGGGGTTACAATGATAGCATGCCTAATTTGGAGATTCGGGTTCGTATCCCAGTGATAGTAAAGTAGTCGTGAAATTCCATTCAGGCTTCACACCGATCACAGTGCTGAAAAAAATTTTGAAAACTCGCGTGAGTAAATATTTTCGTCGTAACTTTTTGGTATCGATCACAATGAAAGTCCGTTGTTACTATGGATTTACTTTGCAACTTTTACCGACAAAACTTGTTTTTGTAGTGTAAAAAACAGTATATATATATATATATATATATATATATATATATATATATATATATATATATATATATATATATATATGTATATATATATATATATATATATATATATATATATATATATATATATATATATATATATATATATATATATATATATATATATATATATATATATATATATATATATATATATATATATATATATATATATATATATATATATATATATATATATATATATATATATATATATATATAAATAATCGCATGTTAATGTTATATGTTAAGTTCTACCATTTGTATTAATTCGTTGCAATGGTAATCAAAATTAAGAAATGAAATATGGAACCAAGGAATATAACTATTTTTCTGTTATCTTATAGTTAAAGAGTAAACTACCAAACTGCTCAATTATTACATTTAAACTCAAATAAATTATTCATAATTTTCAAAGAATTCTCTTTCGCCTTATTTCCATAAGACATAATTTTTAAATTGCAAAATATTTATCCATAGGCGTTTAAAAGTTTTATTTAAAAATTTACATTGTCAATAACCTGGAAGGCTACATACATTTTCTAGAAACTCCAGCTCTCAAAACAATAAATATTCAGCTTTAGTTTCATTCTGTACTTTGCGAATCTTTATTGTAAACACGCAGTGAGTATCAAATATTTTCCTAAAATATATGGTATGCCGTTAAATCCATGTCAACCCTATCATCGTTTCCGTTTCGGTAGATGGTCTTTTAAATGCAAATTGAAAATACCCTTGAGCAAAGTAACTTTCCAGTGACAGTAAAGTAGGCTTAAAACATATTTGTGATAAATGCAATGCAAATTTTTAACGTCATAGAAGTCTGCTCTTGTCAGATTATAAAAATTCTTAAGCTTGTATTTTAAAGCGAAAAGTCGTGTTATTGTTTAGAAGAAATGTTTTTAATGCTTTCAAAATGAAAAATTAAAGAGTATTAATAATCAATAATAAATTCAATGCGCGTTAAACATTTGACATTGAATAATTCACTTAAAAATTTGAAAATGCTAAAATGTAAACTGTTTTTTTAAGTACCTTTTACTTAATTCATCCCGTCATCAGGCAAGAAATGTTCTGTACAGACTAAGAGACTTTAGTCAGAGTAAAAAAATTATTTACTTTATATATCGGTGTATTAGTCAGTCCGTTCTATAAGTCGACCCCCAGAGTTTCATATAATTCCGTGTGCATTAAAAATCGGCTTATACACCTGAGTATAGGGTAGTTTATGTTCAAAATCAGAAATTAATATTATTGTTTGGAACAAAAGATTTCACAAGATCATAAAAGCAAAAGTTTTCACTTTTATGAATTATTATTTAAAGTTAATTGCATTTTAGGTAGGGTAAACTAACCAGTGAAGGAGCGCTTAAGTTTCGCTTGCCTCTTAAAAAATCATATTCATTTCAAAATTCGCAATTTTAGTTAAATGACAGTGTCAACATATTTGTTACTAATTGCAAATTATAGCCGACCAGTCTGTGTAGGGGGCAGGGAACTGTCCTTGCATCAGAAAGGTTCTGGGTTCGAATCCCGGGCAAGGCATGGATGTTTCTTTCCCTCTATCTGTGTTCTATGTCCTTTCTCCTTTGTGTGTGAATGTGACCCGCCCTATAAACGGGTTGTGGTAGTGTGACGTGGGCGACGCTGTTCCACCGCCGTGGCTTCGCCACATTTGCCCACTGGGTAACGAAAAGAGAATTAGCAGTTCTGGCACTTTCTGTGGCCAATGGACAATAGCTCCAAGTGCCCGCCATTAAAAAAAAAAAAATTGCAAATTATGCAAAAAAATTTTAGAGAACTAACATAATATTGTTTTAAAATTTTGGAGGTTCACATAACAAGTAGTAGGAAGACCAAGTAAAGGAACACTTAATTTTGGTTATTTTTTGATGCTCTTTATGAATTTATAAACCATACAAATATTTAAAAACAAGCCTATTGTTGAAATTATAACATATAAAAACATGGAAAATGTTAACTTTTTTTGTAATCATGAATTGAAAATTAAAGTGTCAACGTATTAACACATATTGTTCATTCACTGGGAAATCTATGCCCTGTAAAGGAACATGCCTGTTCCCTCACTGATTAGAAGTTGTTTTTCGTATTTTTAACATACTTTTGATGCGGAACATCACTAAAGGTGCAAGAAAATTAAAGTTTATCTTTTATTTTCATTAAATTAGAAAAATAACCAGTAAAGGAACACTTGTTCCTTCACTGGTTTTTCATCGTTTGGGATCCAAAGAAGAAACACCCCCTTATCTCAGTACTTTATTATACTATGATGCTTAAAAAAATAAAACGTAACTTCAATAACTATATTTCGAATTCTCTTTTTCACAGTGAGAAAAATAAAACTATTACATGCAATTAATTCCACTTCAAACATATGAATACAGGGTAACAAAAAATTATAGGGATCACTTTTGTGGTTATCTACCACTAAAGTTTTAAAACCTTTTTACATATATAGCATACTGATCTAAAGCTCTACTATTTGACTTTCAATTGCAATACTATTTCATAAAATCACAAAAATACTTTTGAAGAAATTTGACAAAAAGCTAATTGGTCAAGTACAAGCATTTTTAGAACTTCGATGGAGCCACAAGATTATAGAAACCCATTTTAAAAAGAAAGGTATTGCGATTTCACTCAGCCATATCAGTCGCATCAAGAATTCAAAACTTGGATCGATGCAAAATAATGCAAAACCAAAAAGAAGTGGACGGTCAAGCAAATTGAAGAAATCAGATTTGCAGAAGCTTGATAAGATGACATCAAAACCGGATCCTCCAACACAGACAAGCATGGCTAAAGCTCTTAACGGGAGTCAGCAAGTTGTAAGCTATCAACTAAAACAAAAGTTGAAGAAAAAATGCCATAAAAAACCTAAATGTCATCATTTAAGTGAGAGATCGGTGCAGATTAGGAGGCAACGCTTATGGCCTCTCTACAAGCTTCTCTGTAAGGACAGATGGCGAAAGTTCATTACAACTGATGAAGCTTGGATCTATCTATCTGATACCAATGCTAAATCTAAAGTTCAATATCTTAGCCGTGGACAGAACAGGCAAGACTTGACACCATCAACCACGGTGCCTCATGTCAAAGGCGTAATGGTTTGGATGGGCATATCCGCCCATGGTGTGACCAAACCTTGGTTTGTGAAACCTGGGGGCCAAAATAAATTTTGAGTATTCCATACAGAAGATATTAAAGCCCTTTTTTAAGGATGATTACTGCATATTGTACTCTAATAGTGATGCTGTGTTCCATCAGGACTCTGCCCCATCGCATGCATCTAAGGTCACCCAGAAATTCCTAACAGATCAGCAAGTAAAATTCCTGAGACCAGAACAATGGATTCCAAACAGTCCTGATGCTTCACCATGCGACTATTTCCTATGGGGACATCTGAAAAACAAACTGAATAAGAAAAGATTTTCTACATTGAGAGGCCTTCAAAGAGCTATTAGAGAAGAGGTGAAGAAAATCCCCCAGGAAATCATTTTGCGGGCTTTAAAATCATGGCCGAAGCGTTGTAGATAAATCTATTATGCCGGAGGTCGACATATTGAAAAACATCGCTGAATTTATGTAATAAATTTTGGAAATAGAAACATTCAAAAATGATCCCTATAATTTTTTGTTACCCTGTACAAACACGCACCTTATAATTTTTTCAAAGAAACAAGGTGTTGCAGAGATAATAACAAATTCAAATTTTTTTCCTATTTGACCAGGTAATCCAAAATATTGCTAGATGACTTCCTATTGTTTGGCAGTAAGCTATTGTTACCAATCAATCTAAAGGAAAACTTTCAAATTCTTATTTTTAATCAATATATATGAAATGTTCCTTCCATAGATAGTGTTCCTTCACTGGTTGGTTTACCCTATAGAAGTTTAAATGATTAAGGTAACATCTGGATTAAGTTTTTAATAATTTGACGTCTTTTTTCGTGTTCATGTCTGTACTAGCGCTTTAAGTGATCAGCTATGTCATATTTTAATATTTTCTTGTTCAACATGTAAAGTCTTATTAAAACCAAGCCGAAATCATAGAACAATTATATTTAAATACTTTAATTCGTCAATCCCACCTCCAATACTAACATCGTATTAAGTTTCCAACAATATATTAACCAATTTTTTAACGCCTAGTTGTTGGTAGCGTGAAAGTACTTTATTTTAAATTTTAATTACTTTCAAGTGATGCCAGCCATATTGTCACAGTTCTTTATGCATTGGATTCTCTTTGGTAATACTTTAAAATCTGTCCAGCTGACATTAAATCACACACATCAAACCACCATAAGAGAGAGTTCGGAATATTTCAGCATAGAAGGCAGCTGCAGAATTATTATTTTTTTTTCCTTTTCTGTCTTGAGATAAGATAGGAAAAAAATAATTACAATCCTTATCCCAAGCCTCGACAACCAGCTGTACTACTCCTTCCCTCACCTCTGAAACCATAAATTAGGAATCGTATATTTTATAAGCTATTGTTAGTAAAGGCAAGCTCCGTAACCAATGAATTGGCATGGCAGTATGTAGAGCACAGTTCAGGTTTAAAATTTCTATTTAGAAAACGTCAAAGATCTAAATATTTACTTCGCATAAAGTTTTTATTTCTATAAAAATACAAAATTATTCTAAAATATATAACTTGTAGTTTAAATTTTTTTGCTGTAACTGCAAGTAATTTATATATACGCCATATAAATTGCTTTATTTTAATTTTCTCAACATCTCAGAGCTAAGTTCTTTTAGGAGAAGGCTTCCCCGGTCAGGGTTTTGCGGGTAGACCATTGGCGCCATTATTTTACTGGCAGTTACATCATGAAACAGCTATGCAAAATTTGTCCATAACATCTTTTATTCAAGGATTCTGAAAGGCAATGGATTGCAGAAAAATCTTTAACGTCATTTTTAGTATCGTGACGTCAAGTTATGTATCGTCATTTAAACGTAATGTCAATTAGGAATGAATTGTTAGAAATGATTTAGATGCCGTAAAAAAAATTGAGAAACGCAGTTAAAAAGAAACAATTTCTATTCCAGCTACTAAAAAATGGAATTTTAATTTTAAACAAGAATAGATTTTTAAGACATATCCTTAAGAAACGTTGTTTAGAAATAATACTTTTTTTGGGTGAGAAAATATTAAAGCATTATATAATATTCAATTTCTGAGATGGACAGGATCTCAAATCAGCTATTTTTTTTTTTAACCTTTTTGCTAGAAATGTTAACTAAACTAAACGAAATAACATAACTTTAAATAATAATAATTACTCTATAAAAACTTTACAGAAATTAGTTTTAAAATAATATACTATTTTGCATATCCCATTAAATTGCGGAAATCTTTATTATAAAACCCTTAATAAAGTATATTTTTAACTGGATTAAGATGGCAATCTTAATATATATATTTTCAGTTCATGCATCACAATTCCAATACAGCTATTCAAGAAATATTCCCATAAGTTTGCGTGGGATTCATTCAAGTGCTTCAGAAATACTTCAGTGAAGATATTTTGGGTATTTTACTCATGAATTGGATGTTTCCATCGTTCATTTTGAGAGGAAGGTTTCTGCTTATATTTGGGTAATTGGATTTACTCTTCTTATGGTGAATGGAAAGCAATTATTGGTAAAGAAAACCATCCTTTTGGAAAAGCCAATTAAGAAATTCTGGGACATATTAATCTTCCTTTTGGCTGAAAATACCAGTCAGGAAAATAACAAGATTGGTGAATGGAAGAATATTTTTGTTTTGTAAATAAAAATGATATTAGAATCTCTATCTGGAAATAATTAATGTTTTCTGGTTGTAAGGCTGTCAGCCAAAAAAACACCCGTGCAACTTTAATGTTTGTATTGCTTTATATTTTGAAAAAATGCAAGAAATGCAATAAGGGTGGACTCATTGGAATTATAGTATCTTATTTATAATATTTATTAAAGTGATATATTTATTAAAGTGGAATAAGA
The DNA here is from genome assembly GCF_982258835.1 of Parasteatoda tepidariorum. NCBI lineage: Eukaryota > Metazoa > Arthropoda > Arachnida > Araneae > Theridiidae > Parasteatoda > Parasteatoda tepidariorum. The sequence continues at coordinate 23,779,517 of NC_141761.1, forward strand.
ACGTCCAAGTTACAAAAGATTCAGCTATTAAAATAAGCGGTCTTATGAAGTTTTTTCGTTCAATTTCTGTGCAAATAGTTCGTCGTGTGGAGGAACGCTTCTTTGAATTCCTAGCAAAAATGCTGCTACTTTTTATGACAATAATAGTTTTACCGATAAGTTTACTAATAAATTTAATTAAATAATGTATAATGTCCAATAACAAAACAAAAATATTTTATTTAAAATCAATTTTTTTTTGTTGAGCAAACACTCAGCATCTTGTTTGCTCCAATCATTAGTACACAACAAATGAATTCCAGTTGTTTTACTTTGCTGTTACAAAACAAGACTTGTTTGTTTTTTCAAAAAATCAAACACTGTTTTAAATAAAGATACCCCAAATTCTGCTATAAATATATAAAGACATACAAATGCGTATTTCTATACAAATAATAGCTACTTTTAGCTATTTCTACAAGAGGAATCTTGCTGAGTCTTGCTTAGTCTAGCTGGTAACTATTTTTTGCATTTCATCTTAAAATAATTTCTTCGAATATTCTTCCAGTTGAGACACTAGCAACTTGTTATATTATGTATATATGTGTGACAAAAAATATTTTTATAGAAACCTAAATAAAATATCATATATGACTAATGAAATACATAAGTAAATTTTCTCAAATAGTGTTAGCAGAAATCTAAGTTTTTCCTCAAAATGCGGCAGCTCTTTTTACTTAGTCTTTTCTAAGTTTTTAGTTTCTTTCTAATAAAGTCCTTTTACGTTAGTAACAATGAAATCGCAGGAAGTATCATTTTCAGAGCGAAAACAACGAATGAGTTCATTACATTCTGAATCATTTCAAAAAATTTACGACAAATATTTTGCTTCATCCATTAAAATAAAACTTCTCAGAGTAACAAACGTTTCAAAAAATGTATATTTAAGCAATAAATGAACATCAAACAAATGAGGTGTAACTTCTAGCTATAAACTTCTAGTAATTGATTGGAGAAAAGAAAAAGGCAACACCGTGAAAATAATCCTTTTAAGTCTTGGAAGACCGTAAATTTAAGAGTAGACCCGAAGTCCTTTTGTAAACTGCCGCTATCTTTGATGTCATGTATGTGAATGTGTGTTTATGTATTTCTACTTCGGTAAAATATCTCGTCGAGTAATTGGCTTTTTCTATTATCGCAGAACCTGAGAAAATGTAATTACTGAATTCCAAAAAGAACATTCGATTCTTCTTTCTGAATACATCATATATTTTAATTCCTAATATCAAATTTCTTTTGTAACATTTCAGTCTCTTATGTGAAATAGCAATTGAATAATGCTACCTTTAAAGTCATAAATTTTATTAACAGTAAGTAATTTCGCTTAAATCAAATGACATCACTTTTGTGAGTCAGTTTTTAGACAAAAATTATTGACAAACAATTTTAATCTATAGTTATTTATATTTAAAAGTTGTATAATTAAGTTAGCATCAACGAAATGTCTCTAAAAATTATTCATTTTCATGAATTTAGCTTCTCAAAATTTAGAAGCGTCTATCTGAATCGTTTATTTGAATTCTAATAGTCTTTTAGTCTTTTTATTTATAAGAGAGAGTATTGAGGAAGTAAAATTTAATAAAAAATAATGCTTGTTACCTTATCGCACTATCAAAATTCAAAACTTAAATGAAACTAGCTTTCTTTTATATTTAAGAGCTATTTTTTTGCAAAAAAAGGGGGTGAATCATGCCTGGTTGGAGATTTAACTTTTTTGGTTTTGTTTAAATTTTCAGTAAGTATCCTTGTTTTAAGGATATTAGACAATTTTTTCTCAATTTTTGAGAGAAAAAAAATATTCTTGAAATTTTTTTCAATACATGATTACGTATGAGGCAGAATTTGCTCACATTTAGTGTAAAATCAAACTACTTCTTTGCTGTTGTATATATATATATATATATATATATATATATATATATATATATATATATAAATATATATATATATATATATATATATATATATATATATATATATATATATATATATATATATATATATATATATATATATATATATATATATATATATATATATATATATATATATATATATATATATATATATATATATATATATATATATATATATATATATATATATATATATATATATATATATATATATATATATATATATATATATATATATATATATATATAAACTAATGTTTGTGAAAATTGCAACACCATTAAGGACTTATGCAAGTGAGCTGAAATTTTCAGGAAATGCAAAGTTGAGCATAATATGCAAATGATTAGAATTTCAGACCCGTAGCGCATGCGTATGCTGAGCAGCGCCGTCTGAACGGCGGATGGATCCGAATAAATGGACGGCTGTAGCGAGACGTGTATGGTTATCGGTGGTTATCTGCTAGTGGTAAACGTTACTTATGCCTCTTCGACGAAAGAGAGCGAGATTTCAACAACTTACGGAGTTTGAAAGGGGGAGAATCATCAGCCTTCGTGAAGCTGCATTGTCTCATCGTGCAGTAGCCGCTCGTGTGCAGCGTAACAGCAGCACAGTGATGCGTGTTTGGAAGCAGTGAACGGACGAGTGTCAGACAACTCGGAAATCCGGGAGTGGACCCCGAAACGTCACGTCAGCTCGCGATGATAGACATCTGGTCCGCAAGGCGCTGACAGGCCGTACGGCTCCCTCTAGACAACTGGCAGCACAGCTGCCAATAGCTACAGGTGTTTCATTGTGTGCTTCATTAATTCGTAGACGCCAACTTCAGCGTGGACTGCGCGCAAAAACTCCTTTATACAGGTTCACCATCACGCTAAACCATAGCCGCCTGCGGCTACAATGGGCCAATCAGCATAAGGACTGGCGTGCTGATTGGCAGCATGTCGTGCTTTCTGACGAATCCCGCTTTAATTTGTGGTACCATGATGGCCACATTCGTGTCAGAAGCTATGCCTGTTAACGCCACCTTCTGGAGTGCATTATCGAATACCACAGTGGACGAAAACCCGGAGTTATGGTCTGGGGTGGCATAGCATATCATGGACGATCTCAATTGCTACGAATTGTGGGTAATCTGAACAACAACCGGTACATCAGTGAAGTTTTACAGCCCCAAGCTGTTCCTTTCCTTCAAGCCTTGCCAGGCGCTGTATTTCAACAAGACTATGCCCGCCCTCATATTGCTAGGACTGTTCAATCCTTCCCTGCATTACTGCAGGTACAGTTTCTTCCTTGGCTTGCGTATTCCCCAGATACGTCACCGATTGAACATGTGTGTCATTTCATTGGTCGGTACCTCGCTCGTGATCCTCGTCCTGTTGCTTCTACAGACGAACTTTGGGTACGCATGCAGACTATATGGAATGCTCTTCCTCAGACAGACATTCAAAATTTGCTCGACTCCATGCCACGTCATGTAGCAGCGCTTATTGCGGTGCGTGGTAGCTACACAAAATACTGATTTCGATCTCTTGTTATTGTTTGTTTGCTTTGAAAGTTCAATCATTTATTTGTACCACTGCCACTCAACTGTGTAGTAAATTTCATTCAATTATGACGATTCCTTCATGGTGTTGCAATTTTCACAAACAGGAGTTTATATATATATATATATATATATATATATACAGAGAGAGAGAGAGAGAGAAACAACAGAATAGAGACATAGAATAGAGATATACAGAACAGAGATATAGAATGGAGACTTCAGAATACCTCGGAGGATGTTAACTTCTGGCATTCATATTAGACCTAAATCAAATTTTTAAAACAATTTATTGCTTTCCGCAATTGCTATTTCTCTTTTCAAGTACGCATTTTGGGGTGTCAAAGTTGTGGTTCGTATTATATAAGAATTGAATCAGTAAGCATAGATCTGTAGATTGATTTCGTCTCGGCTATATTTAAGGCCTTTTTTCAGTTAATCTCATACTTGTATAGTTTTGACGAAGATAGTTTAAAACCCTGAATTTTGAGCAAAATTTCAATTTCTTACTCTCTTAAAGTCATGCCAAATATACAGTGCGTAAAAAAAAAAGCCACCTGAATCCCTTTTGATCTAATGATCGGATCATCACGTTTTGGGACCTTATCTTAATGGATTGAAGGGATGATTGAAGGGGATATGCTAATCAATTAGTGCAGACAATATTAAGAAGTAGTAAAGATGAGTTACGAAATCAGATACAAAAAAGTACTTTTTATGAATAAGCATCACTATTTTTCGACGGATCTGGATATCTGAATCCCGAAAGCAATCTGAAAAATATGGGGTCTATAGTTTGGACTGGACAGCGATCCGAAATTTAGACCCCTTAATGTTAAATTTATTTTTGGCGTATTTTGCAAAAACTTTTAAAGCAAATTGAAATAATCTTGCACTGAATTATAAAATGACTTTATCCAAAGATAAATCCATGCAAAAAATAAATTTTAGTAAATATTTATTACTTTATATTATTTTATTAAATAATATTTGAAAAATTTTGAATCGTAAGTTATACACTTTTTACATAATTTTAAAATATGTAATTTTACATAGCAAAATACAAAATTTGAGCGAAATAAATTAAATAGTTACTTTCAATATTATAATACTAAATTATAGTCGTATTTTTAAAATTCGATTTCTCAGAAACAAAGTAACCAGTTTCACACCATTTTTGTATTTGTATTTAGCCATCACACCATTGTAATACCTATATTATTTACAATTCAGAATTATTTTGACTACATATTGCAAAAAAAATTTCAGTAAAATAAATTTTTTTAATAATTTTTTTGGAACCACATTTTAGCGTTCATATCAATAGCAACAGAAGGAGAAAAGTTGTCAGGCCACTTTTCTCGGAATCAAACGTAAAGCAATTACGTTCTCTTTTTCAATTGCAAGTCAGTGTACAACACACATACATTAATTTCTTTAGGTAATACTCTTTTGTATGCATTCACAAAAATTTATACCTTTGTCATTCACTATTTTCACTAGTAGATTAAGACGGTCAAAGTCTAAGAGAAAAAGAAAATATTTTTGAATGACATTTGACCGTTGATGCAAAGGTTCACTGAAAGTATATATGTCTTAATAAATAATGTAGATGCAGTAGAAAACAAAATGATTACCGATGTAAAAAAATGTTTTTTTTTCATATTTTTAAAAGATCTTCAGTTTTGGACTCCCAAAACCTTGAAAAATTGTTTTTCGCAAAAATTCTAAAATGAAACCGCCTAATAATTTTTTAAAGAGAGTCAAACATTTCAACAAAATCATAAATTCAAAAGCTAAAAAAAAAAAAAAAAAAAAAAAAAAAAAAAGAAGAAAAGAAAAAAACGTTAATAAATCGCAAATAAAGTATACGGATAGACATACAATCGTTTTGGTTTTCTGAACAAAAATCTTCTTTAATGTCTAAACACAAAATAATATTCGAAAAATACAGAGATAAACAATGATTAACCCTTAAATTTCTAAACATGCTCTTAAACTTTGGCTTAAAGAACAGGTTAAAAATCAGGATATTAATCGATCGCTCATCGCTTTAAATAATTGAAATTCTAATCGTGGGTATACTTGAGTTATTTCTGCTAAAATTACTCAACGCTGCTCTTTCTCAACTAAATTTAATTTCCAGGAATAATTTCTAGTTTCGAAAAATTTTCAAAATTTAATGAATGATCATTTCAGTATCCCAACCTTCTCCAATGCATGGGAATCTAATAAAGTTTTTTAATTTTTTGACAGGATTAAAATTTGAAGTTAGCGACTTTAAACACTCGAATTTAGTTTCGAAATATTTATTTGTGTTTGTTATCACAACAATTATTATCACGCAGACCATAATCGAAGTTTAAATGCAGTTAAAACGAAAGAATTCAAAATGGCACAAAACAACAATCAAACCCTAGCTCAATCCTTAACAGTTTTATAGTGCAAACAAACCAAGAGGTTCTATTCAAGCCTATTCTCTGTCAATGAGAAAAAAATAGGTAAAACATAAAGTCAGAATCACACAAAAGAAATTCAATTTGTTAAGAATTTTTATATTACATAGTTCTGAAAATCCTTGTAAGTGAAATTTTATTTCCCCTGTCGGATGATGAAAGAACATATTCTTACCCTCCATTTGAAAAGTTTGAAAGAAACATGGATCAATCCAAATCAATAAATCATGAGTTTTACCCTCTTTTTTTCCTTATTTTCGTTCGTCTAGGGTCTTTTTAACTGATCTTATTGTGACTGATTAAATGCAAATATGAATTGACATTTTAGCAATCCACAGTTTTTGAATAACTTTTATACAGTAGCGAGTCTACGAAGAATAAACGACAGTATGATCGTTGCCAAGTATTGGAGTTGAATAATATTGTCCAAATGTTTATTTTGAAATTAATTTCACAATGATTAAATACCACAAATTATGGTAAAAATACCTTTGAACGCGATTCAGCGATTCAATTTACGTGTTTTATGGCATTATGGTAACCTTAAAAATAATTACAGATCCATGCAAATAAGTATATAAGTCATACCCGCGGACTAACATTTGTTCAGGGTCAAAAGACTTTCCCTGTATGCCTAAAATTTAATGTGCACCAGGCTACACCTGATCATTTGCTGCCCGGTGTGGGGCCGGAGAAGAATTTTATCTAGGAGGGTCCGGCGATGGTATATGATTTTCTGTCTGTGAACGGTCTTCTGGACTTGGTCTAGCCTTGTTCTGGACCAAGAGGAATAAGTAACAACGGCATATATTGAGAGGGGAACTATAATTCCTTTAAACTGTTTTAGAATAAGGCATTTGTTTTTTAAACAACGTTGTAGACTATATAAATAGTTTATTAAATAAATCAAGTAGATTGATTTGTTTTAAAATGTTTCCTGAAATTATAATTTTTCATTTAGGAGGATGAAGAAATACCCGAAGAATGTCACGTATGGAAAGGAATTGGAATATCTCTTCTTGTACTCATCGGAATATGTGCGGTGGCCTCTGTGGTTGTTGTTTTCCTCTTGCCAAGTGAGTAGAAGCATACAAATATTGTAATTTTTTGTGATATTTAATTCACATGTTACACGCAATAATAAAACAGAATTGAAAAAAAAATTCAAATTATTACAAATGTATACGGAGATTTCAATTCTACGGAAAATAAATACAATAGTTACGTTTTTTTGCTTACTTTCCGGGCAAAAAAATAATGCTTGCATAGTTTGTTTTGTTACCCATGTATAAAACATGGGGGTGATCGGCTAATAATTTTTCGGTGACTTCTAACTTATCTTAGAGACTGCTTGAAATCTCAAAAGTGATTTTTGTTTTAAATGCATAGCAACACAGATGGAAGACTTTAAAAACCTTACAAGTATTGATTCGTCCCGAAATCTCAGATCAACCCAGCTAAAAATAAACTGCAGTTAATCTACAGAAAAACTGCAGTTTGAAGACTGTGGTGATTTGGCCCATAGCTCTGCAGACTTTTTGAAGTCAAAACACTGCAAAATTACTGCAGTTTGTAAACTGCAGTAATTTTGCAGTTGTACCAACTTCAAAATTTTTACTTTTAATATACAAATGGTGGTGCCATCTATCGTGAGTGATAGAAAATACTATAGTTTTTGTTAAAAAAAAATTCATTTCGAAAAAAAATATTTTCGATTGAATTTTTTTTTTAATATTGGACTATTCTAAATTTAATTATCTATACATGAAGTATAATACTCCTCAAAGTTTCCGTTGTGAATCTGTCGACACAAGGTATGTTGGGAATCGAACTCGCTTTCTGTCAGGTATGAGATTAACCGATTAGCCCTCTCGGCTATACCCCTGTGTCAAGGAGGTACCAAAGAATTAAATAGTTTCATGAGCTGGGTCTTGTTGGCAAGGAAAAAGTTTTTATTTGTTAAATCAAATAAGGGGAAAACACAGTTAATAAATTTTCTCATGGTTAACTGTTTGAATATCATCATTTTATGGTCATTTAATTGTTTTTATTGTATACGGTAAAATAACAATTAAATGATTAGTTAAGAGTGTTTTTTATGAAAAATTCCTAGCAATGTAGATTTAAGTTTTTTTTCCCCTAAGTTTTGTTATTTTTCTTTTAAGTTTAATTTTTAAAAGTAAGGAGCTCTAAACGAATTTTTAAAGTAAGCAGTTTTATAAGTATTATGCTCATTTAGGTTTAATTGAAAATACTATGAGTTATTTTTTTTTCAAACAAAATTATTTTTTTAATTTGTAAAACTTTATTTCCAAGCAATAAAAAAAAGTATATTGTTTTAAATTGCCTAAATTTATTTAAGACAAATTTCTGAAACAGAGTGAAACTAATAAATGTTTGAAGGAGAGGTTTGAAGCTAAAAAATCTGGATTAATTATCCCTTTTCAAATTCAATTTTGTAAACTCTTTTGATATCAAATTGTTTAAAATCCAAACTAAATATTTGTTTCGATTAGAAAAAATACGTATAATTTTTGTTCCGCAATAATCCTAGCTTAGTATGAATTCGAATAAAGAAATTAACTAATTAACATTAACTGCTTGCCTTCACTTTAATATTACTTTTACCATAAACTTTGCGCAAACATAGTTTTCTTAAGTCAAAAAGAAATATATAATAAAAATTAATAAAAATAAAATTAGTAATAAATTTACTAAAATACAGAAATATTTAAATACCTTTATATTTAATTACGTTAGGCTTATTTTAAATCAATTAAATTGTGTCAAAATCTTACTTAAAAGTTTTTGACGCTTCTGAATTATAAATAATCAAGTATATATTTTATGAATTTTACCTTTTATGAACATAGATAGTGTACGTTATTTCCGTTATCAACATATATGCTTAGAATATTTATCTAATTATGAGAAATTAATTTATAATGAAAAAAAAAGACATAAACATTATAAAAAGTTGATATACCAACCAAGAAAACAAAATTGAAAACATCAAACTCTTTCTATTTTACAACAATACAAAGTAACTGCAGTTTTTCTGCAGATTCATCAAAAAGTATACTTCTGAAACAATGACTGCATTATTACTTCAAATTTACTGCAGAATAACCACGGATTTAAAGTTTCAATTTTTTCGAAATTTATGATTTTAAAGTGACCTCACTTAAACTGCAGTAATTTTGTAGACTATAGCTCAAAGTTTTTTTGAAATAAATTACTGAGAAATTACTTCACATTAGCTGCAAAATGACTGCAGTGTTTTTGCAGTTAAGATTGCACTACAGAAAATCTGCAGTTAACTCCAGAAAAACTACAAAATTACTTCAGTTCTGCAGAAAAACTGCAGTTTATTTTTAGCTGGGAAGTCCACAATTACCATGCAAAAAACAATAATAATTATTAAAAAAAACGTTTGATTGCTTCGAATTTACAAATACCTTTGGTTGTTCAACTTTTCCGTAAACAGAAAAAATTGACTTTATTTTTATTTTATTAACTAATTCATCATTTTGGGGGAAAAAACTTCCCTCCCTTTATTTTTGAAAGTATTAGAATACATTCTTTTACACTTTTGACTGGTGGTGACACAAATCCATACAGATTTGTGTTTTTAAACCGTTTCATTTTAAAGGATGAAAAACTGATCATATTTTTAAAAATATATCAACCAGTAAGATGTCAATCGATCAAAATTAGTAATACTAAAGATGAAATTTTAAAGTAATTTTAACTTTTTGGTTATAAAATCTTTTGTATAGTTACAGATACAATTAATTAGAAAAACATTACAAAATTGTATACAAAGTCACGCATGTTTGTATGTTTGTTTTTTATGTTCGTATGTTTTTTTTTTTGTCCCCTCATAAACACTTAACGGTATTCGAAATGTGTTAATACGTTTTAAACCTTTTCTTATTGTATTTATAATCAAGAATTATTTATACTCATTCAGAATAATTAGGAAAAAAAATTTGGCGTTTTATAACAAAAAGAGTAAGAAGCAGTGCAATTACAAACATACGTATTCATAAACTATCATCGCCGTTTCAAAGCAAATGACCTGAAAATAAAAAAATAAAAATTCAAATGAGTCTTAGTGATTTGTGTGATTTTTTGTTCAATATAATGTAAGAAATATTCGCATCTGAACATAAAGATAAAAGAATGAGTTCTAAAAACTTTTATAATCTTAATGTTGATAGCAATGCATAGATAAAATCAAATGTTTTTCAATAGTTTTCCGAGTTTCACTTATTTTATATGAAACTTGTTAAATGGCTAAAACTTAAAAACTGAAAAAAATTACGTTTTAAATAAAAACAAAATTTTTATTATTGCTTTAAAACTTACCGCGTGATCCTGATTTTGTCATTATTTAAAAAAAATATTCGACTCTTATTATATTGCTTACTCGTTACATGTTAATAATGATGCTGTGTGGCAATAGCATCTTTTATTCAGTAATTTTGAAATATTCCAGTAAGCTATTATTAGTTTTTTTTTTCAAAGTCAATTTTAACGAATAGAACTGTCACACTTTTTATTTACGATTAACTTATATTAATATGCATAACAGTATTAACAGTATATGACAGTATTAATATGCAGAATTCATTTCAACCAAATTTTTAAATTGCAAACGATGCAAGTTCTATTTCTATTTGTTCTTTGTAGCGATATATGTAGAAATCTTGTACCTTTTATATTTACGAAGATTCGAATCTTGTTTCTGGTAGTTCTGTTCATTTCCCTTGCTTCCGTTTTGTTCGAAAACAGAACTGAAAATATTCTCAGTGCTTACTAGATCAATGATTGAATGCTTCGCCCCTAGCTTGACAGTTATACAAGGAAAAAAAAATTTAAAAATTTTATACCGTGTTGGTATAAGTATGTTCTTTGAAACATGCATGTTTGAAGAGCTATTTTGAAAAAAAAACTGGAAGCGAGTAAAGTAACATACTTCAATCAATAACGACATAAATCAGTTACATCAGTAGACCATTGTTAAGCTGTTGAAAACAGAACTGTTCTAGATCTAAAAATGTATGAGAAAAAGTAAAATATAAGTTGCCTTCTGTACTGAAATTACTTATATTTATTTCTAATTGCATTGAAAAATAATAATTTCAAGTTAATTTTTTAATAAATTTATTATGCATTCTTGTTTGTAGTCATTGATGAAATAAAAATAAAACAAACATTATTAGTTTATAAAAAAATTTTATCACATTTTCATTAAAAAAATATTTTTAGAAAATTTCTTGTTTTCTTTTAAAATTTCCTTAAGAATAAAGTCATCGAAAAATTTAATAATAATTACCTCAAATATGTATTTTTACTTAAAAAGAAAACAATCGCAATTTCAAAAAAAATAATTTTATTTTGTTTCTTAGACTCGATCTTGTGCAATAAGAAATATTTCTAAGTTACGACAGTACAAATCATTTTTAACATCAACACAGTTTAAATTCTGGCATCAGCTATTTGGAAACACGCATTGTCATCTAGTCCATTTTTGTTATGACCCCATAAAAGGCGAACGGACATTTGTATCCGGCAAAAAGGACTAGTGAATTATATTCCAACAGCACCATTTTATTACAGGACATCACTCTGTAAAAGAGGAAAACAGAGTAAAAGCATATGTCGTCTCACCCAAACCTTTCTATCTTGAATCCTTTTCAAAAGCTTTCGTCAGATGCCATTATATTTTCGCCATATTGGCGAGAGAACATGGGAGTAATATTTCCCTCTGACTGGATATACTTCTACTAGTGGACAGTTTTATTATTTGGAGGGTCATTAGATGGAAGCTAAGGATGGCCGTTGTTCTTTGGAACGTTTCCGGAAAAGTTCCGGAATTAAATTTCCCAAGACCGTGTTTAATGATGCAAGATACCGTTGAGAATGGCTGTCCCGGACGTTTTGGATATGAACGCCAAATTACCGGATAGTGAAATGCATTTACTAGGGGCATGCTAACTTTTAATGGTTACTGACAGTTGGTTGATATTGCTGTTTGGTAACAGGTAACTTTCTACTTGGGAATACAAGAGCTTTCGGGAATATTATTTAAGACTGCAGGCAGTGATGTGGTAAAAATAGCTAAACTCATTTGCTTCTTGAAAATTTTTTAAAAGTAATTTTTTTTAACTTTAGCAAAACTAATGATAAGCAGTATTGCAATTTTTTAAATGATAAAATGTAATAAATTAATAAAACGTAATACTGCATTTAAGACTTGCAATAAGTAATTAAAATAGTTCACGTTAATTTAAAAGCACACAAAAGGTAAATATATATTTTTTCTTTGTAATTTTTATTTGATACTTAATTAGTTTCAATGCAATTAAACTTTTAATTAAAAGAGTTTCTAATAAGCAGTTTCAAAAAACTCAAGATATGATAATTGTGAAATTTTAAAAGTATCTATATCAAAAAATCAGGAGGTTTTTTGGAAAAGTTCTTTTAATAAAATTCAATTTCTGAATAAAACATTTCTTTTAAAAAAAATCAATTGTTTCAATTAATATTACATGCATTGCATACTTCCACATTTAATAATCAAGTAACCGATCACTCCTGTTCATTTCACTTTTTGAGTGACATGCAATAAGATTTATAGATGTTTAAAGATAATCACACATTTAACGTATTTAATCGCAAATTATTTCATCACCCAATTTATATACGAACGAATTTATCAATTCCAATTTATTAACGAATTTTATTGTCCTATATTATATTTATAAGTCCGAAAATTAATTTTAGCCATTGAATGTAATATTTTCATTACAAATTTACACAATATTAAAATGAGTGAAATTCTTCAAGGATTAAAATCGAGTACCTAAGGAAAAGAATGATATTAAATGTAGTAGCTTGTTTCGAATTTTGATCATCAAGAAAACTTTACTTCATTATATATTGCATTAAATATTTAAGAATCGTGCATTGTTTTTAGGCGGGCATTAAATATATTCTATATAACATCGAGATACCAGTTTCTCTTTGTCTTTCCTGTTCTTTTAAGTAATTTTTATTTTACATTATAATATAAAATTGTAAAGTAAACTTAAAGTAGAAGTAATTATTTCAAATAAAAAAAATATTTTGTTCAAACTATTGTAATTATTGATTCATAAGTTATTATTAATTTAATAACTTTTTTCATCGAGAAAAATATGGCGGATGTTTTAAGGCAAATCCTTACTGGGTAAACGGTTTCAGTTTTTTTTAAAGTTATATCTATGACGATATAAAAGTCATTAAATAATTTCTTAAATAAAAAAGTTAAAAATAATTTAATAATGCTTCGAAACCTATAAAAAAGAATTGTTTCATACACCTAAAATAAAATAAAATAATTTCCTTAGTAATAAATAAAAGATCGATACAAGTCTTATAAAATAATATTACATAATATAATATACATTTGAATAAATAAATATATAAAATAATATGCATTTGAATGAAATGTTGAATTGAATATTTGTTTGAAAGAATACGAGAGCAAATAATAAATTCTGAAAGGTTATGCTGGCTTATAGCATTGATAAAACATTAAAATATCATACGTATTTTAAGCGTTATGAATAATTCTGATATATCTTTTTTTTCCTGTAATATCTATTGAAAATTCAATTCTATCTTTTCTTATATACATTGTAAAAAACGATATAATGTTATAGTTCAATTCTATTTCTTATTTTAAATTCAAAATACCTTTTTTTTAATCTATTGTGGTTTTTTTTGGAATCTATTGTGATTCATAAAACCAATTTTAAGATTCAACTTTTTTAACGAATGAGACATCAAATTGAAAGTTCTTTGCTTTATTTTTTAAATATGTGAACCTAAGATATTCTTGCAATTTTATGTTTACTTTTAATTTTTTCAGCTAAAAATTAATATTTCAAAAAATAAATTCAGAAGATTTTTTTTTCTATTTTAGATCAAATGCGCTCCAAAAAGAATAAAAACTAATATTTTTTTGTGCTTTTTTCCATTTGAACATTAAATAAATACACTGTTTACAGTCTTAATTTTAAAGATTTACAGTTTTAAATTTTCGAATCCAGTGAACTGTGATTAGTATCCTTTGATGGTGTTAAATGCATGAATGAATTGTAAATATGTAAAAATGTTCAATGCAAAAGTTTAACATTAATAAAGTTGCACTATTGAAAAATATTATGAATTAAGTTTTTAAAAAATGAAGCAAAAAAAAACATAGAAAAATCGTATGATAATTACTAGTGTACAAAATACTTCACCATTATCATAATATTTCTAATAATTTCTACTACATATGCTAAATTTATTTTGCATAACCATTCGAAGCATTTATTGTTCTACTTTTTGAATTAGAAAATATTTTCTCAGGAATTCACAACTTACAATTTTCAATAAATTCACATTAAATAATTTTTAACAATTTTTATGAATCGTAAGTAACAGGAAGAGTCAATGTAAAAGATATTCATCTTCTGCTAGATTATACACCGAAAAGCCATTACAATATAACCATCCTCCATCTATAACAATGGGCTCGTCCAAGTTTTCATGATTTCTTGCCCAGGAACAATGTTTTCATGAGGCATATTAGGACCCATATTCCTCATAAAAACAATCCCTGACGTCTGTAAGCTACTTGAACATAGTTGCAGACCAGATTCACCCATTAACGGCAACAGTTTTTCCTGCTGGGGATGGTGTTTACTAACAGGATAATGCACCATGCCATAAGGGTCGAATCGTCATGGATTGGTTCGAGGAACATTCTAGTGACTTTCAAGTTATGTCTTGAACCCCAAATTCACCTGACCTTAATCCAATAGAGCATTTGTGGTCCTACTTGGAAAACCAAATTCGTGCTGCCACGCTACCCCCTCGCAATGTGAGGGAATTGCAGGACCAGTTGGTGAGCGCTTGGTACCAGATACCTCTGACTACCTATCAGCATCTTGTGGTATTAATGCCGCGGCGAGTGCTAGCAGTTTTGAGGGCTAAAGGTTGTCCTACATGTTATTAGCAGGGTAGTCATAATGTAATGGCTCTTCTGTGTAAACTAAACACATCGACGAACATTATGTGATATTAAAAAGTTTTTTTAATTTGATTTTTTTATAATGGACTTAATTGTAAAGAAAAAAATTCCGATAAAATTACTGTATAAGTACCTGCACTTTGGGTGCATTATCCATGAAATTCGTTTCACCCGAAATATTATAATTATATAGATATTACAGTAATTTTCAAAGTAATATTTATTTAATTAGAGAGGTTCAGTCATTTAACTTTAATTACTACTGTTAAAATTACAGTATATCAGATTTTTTTGAACTACATTCACTCTGATTTGCGGCACATTTTACTGTAATTTCATATGGAATTCTTCACACTGTGGTTTCGTTCTCTAAAGTATAACATAACTTAGGTACTAATATAAACAAGCATGCTTTAATATAATATTCTGAATGGTCTTCTTCTCAACATCTTCTTGATTATTAACTTGATGATGCTCCTATTTTTCAAGAAGCAGTATTCTTCCGAGTGGATGAATATGTGATTAATATGGTTTTATAAACACTGACACATCCTATTAATTCACTATTAGCTTGCAAAATTACTCGATCTGAATCCCAGAGGATATATGTAATAAATGTTGGAACAGATGGATATTGTCATTCCTGTTAGAAGAAAGGTAATTTAAAAATACTGTACACTTAGTATTGAGAGAAATGGTGATTAACAAATTTTCCTCGTTAAAAGCTCTTAACTAACTTACGTTTAGTTAACTTAAAACATTATAATAGATTACATTTTCTCAATTATTAGAGAAATTTAAAGATATATTTCAGCTCCCTTGCACGGACATGTACTATAAAGAATGTCTGCTATTTCTTAATATAATAAACATTTAAAAATTGCTCGATAAAATTTTTCGTTGAGTACCAAAGTGGGAAGATATTATTTTTTGTACATCGCAGTTAAGGATAATTGTGCTGTATGATTTAGTCTAATTTCAATTACATAAGATTATTAATGTGAATGTTTTCTCAGTGTTTTTGCATCGAATTTCACGTGAATTTCTTCTCTAGTTCGTTCCGAAAGTAAACGATGAATTAATCTTTATAACATTTGTTTTTACAAAGCTTTCTTCTTAACTTCTTGCATTAAGTCACGATAACATTCTTTCTCGAGAAATAATTTACCAAAATTCCTACCAAAGCTGCAGCTAAGAGACATAAATTCTCCAAAAAAATATATAGATTCTCACTCATTGAAATCAGGGGAAAATAATATTTTTCAGTATTACTCTTTGGTATTGTGTTTCGAGTAATCTAAACTTTGATGATAAAGCATTGAATTGTCAAGCCACAGGATTAAAGAGATAAGAAGGGGCCTGGCGTTTTTGTATATCCACAATGTTGACTTTACCTCACTACCTATTTAAAAAAGGAAATAAATTAAGTTTTTTTTTTACTTATTACAATATATTTGTAATTATACAATGCACTGTTCTGAACATATGTATTAGATTCCATGCTTAAATTCTTTACATGAAAACATGATATTGGCGTTTGCATTTTGATTACTTTTTTTGTTGACAAGAACGGGCTTTTTTACATTTAAAGAAATTTCTTTACTAAGAAATTATCTATCCCAAATGCTTTTAAAGTAATTACTGAAACGAAAAAAAACGCAATTTCAAAAATAAAATACAAATTTTATTGTTGGACTAAAAAGAATATATTATAAATAAATAATAAAAAAAAATGAAACTATAATATATTACCTGAATAAACACTTCATTAACTACAAAAATATTTAAACAGGAAATGACAATAGACTTGTTTCAAGCACTCAAAAGTAGGCACCCATTTTCAAGACTTTCCAGACCCGAATGGGACAATTTCTTTACAAGGAAAGAATGGGGGAGAAGGGGAAAGAATGGGTGAGCCCCTTTTCAAGACTTGTCATTCACGTCTGACAAGTCTTGAAAATTGGCAGCTATTTTTGAGAGCTTGAGTGCTATTTATCCTTTCCAATTAAAATTTTTGGTAAGCGAATGAAGTTTTTTATCAGGTAATAGGATGTATAATGATTTATATGCCCCTCAAAAAGTTCTATTTTGGTTAGTAATAATAAATCAATAATATATTATTTAAGTCACTGGAGATAAGCCAAGTATTTAAGTGAAGTACACAGTTTAATAAATATATGATGATGTGAGTAAAGAGATATTTAACTATAATATAAAATTCCTTTGTGATATGATTATTTCGCACTTTCAATAAAAATAAATCTAGAGCGAGAAAAAAAATCTTCTACCACAGAATATTTCATGAATAGCAGCAATTTTTGTCCACAATCTTCTTCATCCCAATTCGTGATATATTTCTAAAGTTTATGATACCATACATTTCAAGAAAGACTTCAAGTATGCAATAAAAATAAATGGGTAGAAAAAGTGCTGCAGAAAGAATTTAAATTTAAAATATATATTGCTATTTCTGACATTTTTGAATAGAATTTTGCTTCATATACAGTAAAAATGACACTTTTTCTTTTTATATTTTATTAAGAAATGAAATCTGTTTAAATTTTGACTTGTCTATGTTTATACTTACATAAAAAAAAGTAGCCAAACATTAAAGATCAGTTTTTCAGTATTATAACTCATATTTATCCAACTTGCGTCACGTCAGCGTAGTACATCAATTGAGAAACAATTTATTTTAGCTTAAAATTATGCTTATAATGAAAAATATAAACATGAATGAAAAAGTAATATTAATTATAAAATACACGGATAAAGAAGTTTGGAGAAAAATTACCATTACTGCCTAGTAGTAATATTTCTGATAAAATAAAAACAACATAATTCTGGCAAATAAAATCGAAATATGCGGTATTTAAACCATTAATTTGGTAATTTTTCAGTTCAAATGGTTACGGCTTACCGAAATTCTGGTTTTCAAATTTATAGTTCTTATTGCCACAAATTTTGCTAAAATTACAAAACTGAAAAGCAAATTATATCCGAAAAATGGTTTTTTATGTCATGCTCTTAGGTCTCCTAATAAAGTTATAAAATTTCACCACATTTTCAAATCTTATCACATATTATAAAACCGCATTTTATTATTTATTTTACCAAAATCATTACCAAACTGCTTGGGTAAAAAGTACCGAGCTTTTTGGCATTCTTATAGAGCCAGAAACACGGTAAATTTTACTATATTTTGGTAGTTTTGATCATACTTTTTCATCGCAGAGAATTGGCATATTTACGTGTCATAAAAATTGTGTCTTTTAATAAAATTACAGAAATGAAAACTTTGTACCATAAATATATTTCATCCTGGAATTCTGGTTCGATTTTATATTTTTTAAGAGATCCATAATCTTTGAATTTTATTTCCTAAGAGTTTTATTTTTCACAGTTTCTCATTTTCCTTTTTTTTTCTAAAAAACAATTCCCTAAACTGTTACTTATTGTTGAATTCTGTTTGTAAACTGAGTAATCATTTCAAATAGATAAAATAAAACTTGAGTTAGATTAAATAAGGATTTTCGATTTAAAATAGATACTTTTTAACTTAAATAAGGGAAATATTTCGATGTTGAGACTTCCGATATTTTTATGATAAAAACTATTGTTTTTTTTTCTTGCTACAATTAGGTACTAAGTTCCTATTCTTATTCTTTAAACTTTAATACAGATTTAAGTATCGTAGCATTTTGAATTGGCTATAGGAAAAGTACTTTTCTCACTAACGTTTTAATTTTTTCCAATAAAAAGTGATTTTTAAAATATCATATTTTAATCTGTTTCTACTATATTTGATCATATTATTATTGATTATTTAATTCGAAAGAAAAAATGGTTAGTTTTCCAAGAAATACAGGATTTTGCCTGAAACAATTGGCGCGATTTTTTATTTTGTACAAAAATCATCCAGTAAATCTTTTTTTAGGAGAAACTGAAAATATTCATTTTCTTCGTATATAACTTTCTTTGGCTTAACATAGAAAATTTTTGTTATCATATATGCACAAATTCGTTTTCAATGTTTCCGTAGATTAAAATTTTTAAGAGTTTTGAGAATGACTATAGCATTAGAATTACTTTCTCGTTAGTACTTAAAAAAACAGAAGAGAATAATTAACAGAGGTTTAAAATTTAAAAAAAAAATTTTCTATATTGAGTAACATACAAAAAAATATTTCCACTACCTGAAGGGCGAACTTCCCCCCACCCCCAATACCCATAGTTATTCTTAAATCTTTCCCAATGAAATTAAGTTTGTTTCTCATATTTTTTATGCGTCAGATTATTATTTTTGCTTCTGTTAAATTTTTCCCTGCCTTTGAATTTTAAAAATCAAATGGTAAACTTTTATAGCTTAAAAATGACCGCAATAAAGACCTTTAAATATAAACGAACTTTAAATTTAAGGACCTTTAAATATTAACTGAGAAACGCCTTTAAAAATTGAAATTTTAGGGGATGGGACACCAGGGAAAAAGACTATTTTTGTTGTTTATAACAAATATAAAATTAGGGGATGCACTCAGATTTTAAACTTTAATTGCATAAAAATTGAAAAGGAGGGAATTCAAAAATGGTGCTTTTTGGAATGTTTTTAAAACTGTTATGGGACTTGGAAGGTGATGGTCAGATTAAAGGTTAAACCTTTTTTTCAGGGGCTAGGTATAAATTAATAAATTAATAATTTGTTAGAAGTGTAAATTGAGTAAGAATTTAAGAAGGTAGAGAAAAGGAAGGGAGTAAATTTAGAAAACATTATGGCAATTGGGAAAATTCTCCTCCTCAGGAAATGGAGATATTTATTTATATAATAAATGTATCTATATTATGTTTTTTATAAATTTAGAGCATCTATTAATTATTCTCTTCTAATTTTTATATGTTGAAATACTGAAATAGACGTAATTTCTATGATTTAGTCCTTATTCCCATAATCATAATTTTTTACTTATAACCCAACTCAGACATTGTAGGTATGGAATTTGAAAATAACTCTGTCTTGTTTGCAAATATGTCACTTGAAATTTTCTAACTTAATCAAAAAAAGTAATAAAAAATTTTTTGATAAATACTGGATATTCCTGAGAAAAAAAACTTTGGTTGCAAAATTCCGATTTGTGTTTAACACCCCAAAAAGCATAAATGAACAAAAAATGAAAACTTCCTCCATTTCTGCATTCTATTCAATAAACAATAGTTAAAGTTTAAATATGCATTCTGTATGATTTGTACTGAGAACATTAAAATGTGAAACTTACAGAATTCATGATGCATTCAAATTAGTCACAGACTATAGTTAAACATTTCCTAAATCAATAACTTCATTAATTAGGATAAATGCAAAATTAGTTTTACTAAGAAGTAAAGAGTTTATTAAAATCTATCTAAACATATACTTATTAAAAAAAATTTAATGAACCATTTTTTATTCCATTTTCTGCATAATAATATTTAAACTAATATCTCTTCGTAACTAAAAAAAATCAAACTTCTCCTACACATACTTTGAAGCAATAAATATATATTCTAAAATAAAACAAATTAGTATAAAGACATTTTTGTAACAAATCAATTTACCTTGAAAAATTAAAGTTTTTTTTTAACGAACTCAAAGATTAAATAATTTACGCCTAGCTTTAAACTCTTAAACATATAAAAAGGTGACACTGTCGATGAATTTTGATTATAGTTGCATGTGATTTTACAAAAAAAGGATGTGATTCGTGTTTTGAAAATTGTTAAACCATAAGAAATATAATTAATTAAAATGTTAGTAAATTTTTCATTAATTATCTCGCAAATATTTATTTCATGGTTTCTTATATTTATTTTTAATTTCAGTTTTATTCGCATTAACACTTTAAATTTTGTCATTTTGTCTAGTTAATAATTTTTTTTACTTTGAATGTTTAATATATTTTCCGTTAATTTCTTCTTTTACTCCAAAATCTCAATTATTTTTATTGTTTCAATTCATTAATTTTTGTACAATTTATTTTAATGTAATTAAATTAAGTTATTTTAGTTGCTAAAAAATTTTTAAACTATCTAAGTAATTTTTCTGAAAATCGAGAACTTTTTTAATGACATATATACCCTGACATACGATAAATAAAGTAAAACAAGAAACTAGCAAGTAAAACTTAATAAGCTTTGAAGTGATTTAAATGGCAAAAACAAACTTGTAAATCATATGAAGTATCATACAAGATTACTCAGTCTGCAACATCAAAACGACCATTTAATTTACGTACATAATAAATATTAAACTATGTTTTGTAAATACACACATCATTATTTTGTTACAAACATTAACTATAAAAACTATTTAATATAAAAGCTGTCATAACAGTTTCTGAATCGGATTTTCGGTTAAAACCGCATCTGGATGTAGCAAATCGAACAGTACACATCGAGAAAAAAAGAAAAATACCTTAATGACATAACGGATAGAATAAATTGGCCTTTAAAAGAAATGTTCTCCTAATTACCGACCGAACACTAATTTCTAGCGAAAACAAAAGTAACTCGATTAACCCAAATGTTTCCGGTAGGGTGCATAAGTTAAGAAGTTCCCTTAATTGACTTTGATTGATGAGCAAAATATCCAATGGGAGTTATATTATTTGGAAAATACAATTTTCTCCCATATTATATATTCAATCAATGATCGTTAATCCAAAACATTCTCTTTTAATAAGAGTGTTGCATAAATTTCATTTCTTTCTCTTATTTTTCTTGCTTTGACACGGTGTTTGATTCAAATGAAGGAATATCGAAATCCAAGTTTCAATATCGAAAGTTGGAAAATGATAGCAACAAAATATTTTCATACGAAAAAATTATTTGGTATTATTGTATTTTGGAGGGTTTTCTCTTGGGTGATTATAAATTAATTTATTTTTTCACTTAGCTGAACGATTTAGTTTGAAATTAAACTTTTTCTGAATGTTAGGGTTTGTAATATGAAATTGAATAATCTTTTACGAGAATATGAATAATATTACATGACAATAAATTTATTTTCGTCAATATGAATAAAAACTTGTCATTGAATTAGTCGGTGTGCTCAAAAAATTGATTTGGTAAAGAAGCTGCTGAGTAATTATAAAGATTAATTTTCACTGTTTTATAGAAATAACATGTGAATTTGCAATATATGTCTTTTTTACTGTTTTTTCTTTGGAGAAATTGCCAATCCGACGGTGTACTGTCAGGGAGTTGACCTCATATGTCCTGAGTAGTACGGAACTGCTTATTTCTGCCCAGTTTCGGTTTACGACATATTTTCGTTTTCGACCCGGGTAGAAATAAGCACCCTTTAACTTTCCATGATGACTTCCCTTCCGTAGCTCATACCACGCTGTATACTACTGTCCTGGTTTCGAATCCCGGACAAGGCATGGATGTTCTTTCATTATCTGTACTTCTCTGTCTTGACTGTGGGAGTTAACGTTGGATCATTTAATATGGTGCCCTGAAAGAGTAGTCCACAAATTTGCTCTACTGATACCTGAATGACAAGTGTCATTCAGGTGAACATGCGAAATAAAATCTTTAGGGCAATAACTCCTTTAAAAAAAGAAAAGAAACAAAAAACAAGCTTGAAGAATAGTTAAACAAGCTTCATTGTTTATCAAAAACTCGTGATTACAAATGCAATTTACATTGCATTTTGAAACAACATTTCTTTTAATATTTTACTTGCCGCACATGGTGACCAGCTGGTTCACCGTCATGAACTCACCTTTTCATGGTTTAACAACCATATTGTCCTTCACCTGCACGAACTCAATACTTCATGGCTTCTGACATTGCTCTGAAACCATTGAATTCGTATTCACGTGCAATAGAATAAATCAGCTACCAGTTGTCTGCCTACACTTATTCACTTCTTCCTGGTTTCACAAGGCAAGAATTCGCTTCTTCGCTGTCAAATTGAAAAAGAACTGGAATCGGCTATGCCGACCCAAACACTTAATAGTAATTAAATGTAACAGGGGTTTCAGCCTTATGTTCAATTGAGCTAATTACCACAATAGTTACCAACTATCGAAAAATAAATATTTTTCTATTTATGGTTAAAATTTGATAAGAAACATGTGGAACAATTTTGAGACTCCTAATTTGACTGGAAAGTGTTATTCCGCATCATTAACAAAGAGTGTCTCACTAAATACCCCAATAAATTAAAAATATCAAAATTATTTTTTTTTCTTCAGTTTTTCAGTTTATCTGATTAAAAATACCTGGTCGAAATTCAAGACATTTTAAAACACGTTATTTAGCATTACTGTAAATTAGCTAACTACAATCTAATTTCGCCGAAAAGGGCAATTTTTTTTAATGAAGAATTTTAAGTTTTTCTCTTATGTTGAAGGCGAAACTTGCTAGATATTTGAGACTTTCATCTTGGCAAAAATGTGTTATTTAACATTATTTTTGATTAGGCAAATTGCCCCGATTATTTAAAAAATATTGAGATGAAATTATTTTCGTTTTTCTATTTATCATATAATGAACGTATTTTCCAAATTTTTGATACCTTCATAAAAAGTGGGTAAATTGGTGATGATTGACTTAGAGCATTGCCTTTTATATCTATCATAATAAAATGAAAAGTTTGTGTGTGTACGGCTTTTTTATAACTTCTGAACCGTTTATTTTAGCGTTTTAAAAATGTCGAAAACGGATGAAAAAAAACGTTTTTAGCCCGGATCCAGAATTTTTTTTTCAAAAATTTTAATAAGATCGATGATATATATATATATATATATATATATATATATATATATATATATATATATATATATATATATATATATATATATATATATATATATATATATATATATATATATATATATATATATATATATATATATATATATATATATATATATATATATGTATATATATAAAAATTTTATCTGTATATAAAGATTTTTAACAGATAAAATATTACAAAGATTTTTATTAAAGTATTAGTTCTTATCTAATATCACCAGGTTTTTTTCTAAAATCGCCAATTCAAATTGTTAGATCTTTTTTAAATGCAATAACGCATTGAAAAATCGTAAATGCAATAACACATGGAAAAACTGTTTAAAGTATTAAAACAGTTTTTTACCTTATCATAGCAGGTGAAAAGTTAAACTCAATTCAGAAAGTTAGAAAGAAGGTGTTTTCTTAAGTTATGGCAAAATTTTTTCACACAATTTATATTATATTTTTTAATTGTCTGACACGCCTAAAATCAATTCCTTTAATTTTTTTTTCACAATTGCTAATACCTGAAAAAATGTCCATGATTTTAAAATATGCGATACTATTGCAAAATCCATGTTAGATTTGTATCTCAAAAAAAAATTACATTATTGCAACTAGTTTTAACATAGTAGTATAGAAATATTCTTGATCTGATAGTCAAAATGAGCACATTATGCTAAATTTTAAAAAAATCTGAAACAATAATGATTAGCTTGCAATAAATAAAAAAATGAACATTTGTATGTCAGTATTCTATGTTATTGTTGTTTCTTATGCCACTGGCCACACGGGCTAACCTGCTTGGTGAAACCGGGAGAATTTAAGGCAGAGTGTGCGTTTCTTGTTCCTCAGTGGCGCCATCTATGGCCAATAATTCGACTACTGCCACACCATACGTCGCACTCGCTCATAGGGCGGACCCATTCATACACCCATTCATTCATCCACAGATCGTAATTTTGACCTGAATCAGAGAAAGATCGATCTCCAATCGAATACTCCCAGAGGTATTGATTTGTTATGGGAACATGGAGGACTTTTGCGACTCGACAAATTTAACGTGCATCAGTCACTCTTCGGCCGGCGGTGTTCGAACCCACGGACATGGACCCATCGCCCTACCAACCAGGCTATCCCAGGCGTCAGTATTCTACACAAACTATTATAAACACTAAAAATATGTACCCGTTTTTTATGTTCTTCAATATTGAAAAAATGAATAAAAAATATTACTACACTGTTCTGTCACAAAATAATTCACTTGAAGTTTTTGAAAGCTTTTATTTAAAAGATACATTTTTAATGTTTTTGAAACAATTCAAAAATTATAATTTTCTTTATGTTGTAGAAATGTGAACAATTTTGTAGAGTTTATGAGCATTAAAAATTTGAAGTTCTAAAATATTTTAAGTCTAACAATGATTTGTCGAAAAATGATCAAACAATTAAGTGTTCCGCTAATTTTAACGCTTCTGAAGCTTATAGTTTTCCTCCATTGCCTTTATAAGTACAAAACACGAATCTAGTAACTAAGAAAACAAACAAAAAGAGAACTCATCTCAGCTGTCGCTGAATACCCTTTTTTATCCGCCACAATCGCCTAACGAGAGGGAGCACGTGACTGTGGGGACGATGAGAGATGGTGAAATATAACAGTGCTTCATTTGTATTACAGCTCTATGGTTACGACCTGTTGTTCAAAGTTATGATCTAGGATTTAGTTTTTTACACTCTTGTGACGGAATGGTCCAGACAAAAAGAGGTTTCTTTTGGCGATTCCCTGTTTTCCCCATCAAGATTATTATCTGATATATATTTTCTTAATTTTTTAACATTTAACTTTCGTTTGCTTAATTACACCAAGGATAATCCTCATTGCTTCACAATAACACAAATAGTTATTTGCGTTGCACTGAAACGTCAATGAACTGCGAAGCTGCTGTAGAGACTTTTAATGTGTAGTCACTCTAAAACCTTCCAAGATAGAATTAACAATCAAGCAATATTACTAGACAAACTTTTCGAGTTAAGTTACACAAAGTTTTATAAGGTATATAACAAACTCGTGATTAACGTATTTCTGACTCTCTTACTTAAACTGTAATGTTTTTTTTTCCTTTTACAAATAATTTATAATGTTTGTTAATAAAAGAGAATTCATTAATATATATAACAGGAATATCAACCAAGTTTCAGTAATTAATTTTAAAAAATGTTTATTCAAATATACCAACAGGTTGAGAGTATTTTAAAAATATTACTGAATTATACAAAAGATCAAACAAAGGTACAGAAAAGAAAATTCGCTAATATATAGGTGATTAAAAATGTCAGCATGCATACGTTTTTATTTCTTCGATTTGATACATATTCAATTTCATTAAATTACTAGCAAAATTACCCGTTTTTCGAACGAGAGGAAAAATAATAAAGCAATTAATCAATACTGAACCAGCTGAGAAATCATGCACAAAAGTGAAAGACCTATACCAGGGATGGCGAACCAATGGCACGCGTGCCATTTATGGCACGCGACACAATATTTTGGGCACGCCACCGATCACAAAGTTCACTATGAAGCATATTAACAATTAGATTAAATTTCACAAAGAACAAAAAAATAGGCAATTATTGACAAAAAATGTAACAATTAATGTCAAAAAATAATTAATAACCATAAAAACAAGCTAACAATAAATGACTAACAAAAAAAAAAATAATTAACAGTCCTGCTTAAACTAACGTCTTACAACCTAATGTAAGTTATTTGTCATCTTATCAGAAGTCACACTGATGTTACTTAAGTTGAACTACGCGTATAACTGAGACATTGCAAAATGTTTTTTTTTTCATAGTAAATAAATAGTTTTGAGTTGATACTATTTTGTATCATTATTTTCCCAAAAATCACGAAGTCAAAATTATTTGACGGCACGTCCATGATCTCATTAAGCGTTTTTTTAGAAAAAATGGCACGTTGGTGCTTAAAGGTTCGCCACCCCTGACCTATACCAACACAATTAATGAAGCTAAATTAATTTCAATATTTTTGACTTATTATTGTATTTTCCCTTTCAGTTGGTATTTTCAGATTAAGCAAAGTATGTTTTAATAGACAATCCCAACAAAATAAACATAAACTGTATTCAGTATCTTCTGACAAGATGCTGTTGCTAGAGGTCAAGTCCCGCACGAAAACTTTACTACGACAGAGCAATTTTCTCCGGTACTAATTTCTTTTGAGGGCCATGAAAATCTCTTTTCAGAGTATCTATACTAATTTTCTTAATTCTATCTATTCTACCACAAATATTCTAATTTTTTCTGACCTAAGAAACAAGCAAAAATAATATAGCTGTAAAGATTGTGCAATAAACTTCTCTTATCTTAATGAGAGCTAAAAGCTGGAAATTATCACTAATGTTATCTAAAAAATATAAGAAGAATCGTATGCGGTTTAATTTTTACGATAGCATGGAAACAATGGTAACTAAGGAAATAATTCCCTTTTTCAAACATCTATCCTGAACGATCTTATTGTAATTTTTCAAACAATTTTAGAATCGACAGCTAAAAATATACCTTTCAACCACTTTCCAAATTTCAAGACTGTAGAATAAATGGTTCAGGAGTTATAAGAGGACAGACAAGCACAAACTCTTCATTTTGCTATAACAGATAATCTAATATTAAAAAAATTAAACGTAAAAAAAGAAAGGGAAAATTCAAAATAAAATTAATGCCTCTGGAGCAAAATCTCACCAAATTTCACGAAAAGGAATTTTAAATATTTTCTATCTATATCCTTTATATTTCATTTCGTTTTTCCATGAAATTGCAAACATCGATCTTTTTTGACGTTTGAATAGACCAAATAGGTCGGAAAAAATCTCATCAATGTCCGGGAACCTATCAATATCTATGTACGTGAATGCATAAGATGCATCAAGATTTTCTTTCAGATTTTTTTTCCTCCAACGGGTTTATCTTAACAAAAAATATTGAATGAAAAAAAATGGTAGCTACCGATAAAGCACGGTCGTAACTTATAATACACCTGGTAGGGGCAGAACTGATATACCGAATGCTCTTGAGTCGATCTTTATGGAAAACGTCCTCGGGCAAGGAGAGAATTGAATATGAAAAATGTAGTCATGACCAATGGATAAAAATCATCAGTCATACTATAATCTCATAAATTTCTGCAGAAAAGGAGAAATCTTCCTATTTATGTTCAGCTTGCATTTTCTACAATCTGTTCTCTTTACCTCTTCAGAAAAGAACTTTTATATACCAGAATCTTTTAGTTATAAGATACTTCTTCGAAAGTTTAGTGTAATATACTCCTTTAGTTGAAGAAGAAATATTTTTAAAAAAAAACGAAAGAAAAGAATTGCATATCTTGATCCAAAATATTAAAAAAAATATGCATCTTTTTCATTTTGAAATTAAAAAAAACCCTTTATTGAAAACAAAATATTTAATATAAAGCCATTCCAGTATTATGCAATAATTGCATTATTTTCTAAAAAAACAATTTACCTTCAAGAAAATTATCTCTTGACAAAGAAAATATGTTTTATAATTTAGTAGATTAAAAAAGTT
Organism: Parasteatoda tepidariorum; assembly: GCF_982258835.1. Classification (NCBI taxonomy): domain Eukaryota; kingdom Metazoa; phylum Arthropoda; class Arachnida; order Araneae; family Theridiidae; genus Parasteatoda; species Parasteatoda tepidariorum. Next base: position 23,807,928 of record NC_141761.1, read on the forward strand.
TTGATTAAAGAGATAAGATTATTTACTTAACAAAAAATATACTTTCATATACATATACAAATTTATATATATATATATATATATATATATATATATATATATATTCGTGTTTAAAAGATAAAAATAATTCCTGTAGAAATTTCGAATTTCAAAATGTTGCTATTAATTATTCTGATATCGAAAGTACTATTTCAAAGTATAATGCAGGATCGCATGAAAATATTGTTCATTGGATCGAACATTTCGAAAATATTTCAAAATTATTTAATTTGTCAGATTTACAAAAATTTATTTTTGCCAAAAGATCTCTTGGTGGTAACGCCTCTTTATTTGTCAGAACTGTACCGGAAATAAATTCATGGCGAAAATTAAAAGAAGCTTTGATTGACGAATTTTCTTTTGAAATTAATTCTGCTAATTTGCATGATCTTTTAAGTAGACGAAAAATGAAGGATTGTGAATCGGCTCAAGAATATTATTTAAAGATGAAAGAGATCTGTAATTTCGGAAAAATAGACGATGCTGCTTTTATGCATTATGTAATTAAGGGGATTAACGATAAGCATGAAAACAAAATTGTTTTGTACGGCTGCAAAAATTTGTCCGAATTTAAAGAGAAACTTAAAGTTTATGAAATAATAAAAACTGATTCCGCAAAGAGTAAAAATGCTTTCGATAAAATCAGAACAAAACATGACTTTGATAGTAAATATAATTATTATGATAGAACAAAAGCAAAATATGATGATAGGTATAATGTAAGAAAAGATGTTTCAAATAGGAATAAAAATAAATATGAAAATAATAATGAAAAGATAAGGTATAATACTGATGTTGAAACTTTTAATAATAAATTGTGTTACAATTGTGGTTCAAGAAATCATATTTCAAAATATTGCATACATAAAGATAAGGGTTTAAAGTGTTTTAAATGTGAAGCGTTTGGACACAAAGCTTCGCAATGTCCAAAATCAAATGCAAAAACGGAAGTTGCTACTTTAAATGTTAGTGTAGAGCCAAAGTTGTTTAAAATGGTAACGGTTGAAAACTTAACTGTGAAGTCTTTGATTGATACAGGAAGTCAAGCCACTTTAATCAAAAGATCAATTTTTAATAATTTAAACTCCAAAGAACTATTTCCATTTAATTGTACTCTAAACGGATTTGGTAAATCAAAAGTGACTCCGTTAGGTTATTTTAAAGAAAGTATTAAAATTGACGATTTCAAATATTTGGCTGAAATATGTGTCGTAGAAAATGATATGATGCCGTATGACGCTATTATAGGCCTTAATGTCTTAATGCACGGTGAAACAATAATCAATGAAAAGGGTATCACAATTAAAAATAAAATTCCGTGTTTTGATGAAGTAAACTATTTGTCTACTTTACCAATCGATCTTACTATATCTGATGAAGTTGAAATTAACATAGATCCTTGTGTTCCTAATGTTTTAAAAAATAAATTACAACAATTAGTTTTCGATTATGCGCCAGATAAACTTAAGACAACTAATGTGGAAATGAACATTTTGGTTAAAAATCAGGAACCGATATTTCACCAGCCACGTAGATTGCCGTTTTCTGAAAAGAAGACTGTTGAAGCTCAAGTTGTTGAATGGTTAAAACAAGGAATAGTGGAGCCTAGTTCTTCCGAATATTGTAGTCCCGTTGTAATAGTCAAGAAAAAAGACGGATCTCCTCGTATTTGCATAGATTATAGAAAATTAAATAAGATAATTGTCAAAGATAGATTTCCCCTCCCATTAATTGAAGACATTTTAGATAGACTACAAGACTCGAAAATTTTCAGTACAATTGATCTTAAGAACGGATTCCTACATGTCGATGTAAATAAAGATAGTAGAAAATACACTTCATTTGTGACACATGAAGGACAATATCAATTTCTTAAAGTTCCTTTTGGACTATGCAACTCTCCCGCTGTATTTCAAAGATACATAAACACCATTTTCCGAACTTTGATTAATGAGGGTATAGTTTTACCATATTTAGACGACATTATAATTCTGTCTTCCTCCCTTGAAGAAGGTATTGAACGACTTAATCGGGTTTTAAATATTGCTAGTGAATATGGACTTAATATTAATTTCAAGAAGTCCCATTTCTTAAAGAAGCGCATTGAATTTTTAGGTCATGTGATAGAGGATGGAAAAATATTCCCATCTACCTTGAAAACCAAAGCAGTTCTTAACTTTCCGGAACCAACAAATTTGAAAAAAATTCATAGTTTTTTGGGATTGACCGGATACTTCAGAAAATTTATTCCGAACTATTCTATAATAGCTAGACCGCTGAGTGACCTGCTAAAAAAAGATCATAAGTTTAAGTTTAGCATTGAAGAAAAGAAAGCGTTTAATCAATTAAAATCTTTGTTAGCCCAAGATAAAGATACTGGAATTAAGACTATAAAAGAACTACTTAAAATTTCGAATTATGAAGATTATTGCAATAGAAACGGAATTTTGTATAAATTTGTTGATGGCAAAGAATTGGTGGTTGTGACAGAAAATATGCAAAACGAAATTATAAGAACAGCTCATGAGAAAGGACACTCTGGAATTAAATATACGGAAAAAGAAATCGAAGAATATTATTTCATACCCAAACTTAGACAGAAAATAGAAAACATCATAGCAAATTGTGTTCACTGCATACTGGTGAATCATAAAAGATGAAAGAAAGAAGGGCTATTGCATCCATTGCATAAAGAAGATATGCCTTTGAAAACTTTTCATATTGATCATCTCGGACCTTTGGAGAGCACCCATAAAAATTATAAATATGTGTTAGCGATAATAGATGCTTTTACCAAGTTTGTATGGATTTATCCCACGAAGACTACTACGTCAGCTGAAACTTTAGCCAAATTAGAAATCCAAAAAGCTGTATTTGGAAATCCTTCCCAGATAATTTCAGATAGGGGTACAACATTTACCTCCAGTGAATTTGCTGATTATTGCTCGAAAGAAAATATTAAGCATCATTTAATAACAACAGGTTTACCAAGAGCTAACGGACAAGTAGAGCGTATTAATCAAACCATCATATCGATTCTTTCAAAATTATCCATAGAAAATCCAGCTGAATGGTACAAGCATACAAATAAAGTTCAACAAGCGATAAATTCAACCTATCAAAGAAGCATAGACACTACTCCATTTGAATTGCTTTTTGGGACAAAAATGAACACTAATGGACTGGGAAAACTAAAGGAAATGATCGAAATTGAATTTCAGTCACAGTTTGACACCCAAAGAGAGGAACTAAGAAAAAACGCAAAGCAACAAATTTTTAAAATTCAACAAGAAAATAAAAAGACCTATAATTTAAGAAGAAAGGAGCCAAAATCCTACGAAATTGGAAATTTGGTCGCCATCAAAAGAACCCAATTTGGACCTCATTTGAAGCTAAAACCTAAGTACCTTGGCCCCTACAAAATAACAAGAGTAAAAGGAGGAAATACCTATGATGTAGTAAAAGAAGGGAATCACGAAGGACCCAACTGCTCGACAACGTGTGCGGAGTATCTTAAATCATGGAGCGGTTGCCAAGAAGAATTTTAGCAGTTGCCAAGAAGAATTTTAGTACTTGCCAAGACAAAAAAAATAAAGACTGTAATTTTTGAAGATGAAAAATTAGTTGCTAAAGAATTTGATTTTTGAAGAAGACGTAAAGAAAGACGAAAGAATTTAAAGACGAAAGACATAAAAGATGACGAAAGAATTTAAAGACGTAAAAGAAGACGAAAGAATTTAAAGACGAAAGACTTGAAAGAAGACGAAAGAATTTGAAGACGAAAGACGTAAAAGATGACGAAAGAATTTAAAGACGTAAAAGAAGACGAAAGAATTTAACGACGTAAAAGAAGGTGAAAGAATTTAAAGACGAAAGACGTAAAAGAAGACGAAAGACGTGAAAGAAGACAAAAGAATTTAAAGACGAAGAAGTTCAAGACGAAAGACGTTTAAAAAAAAAGACGAAAGACGCTAAAGAAAAAAGACCAAAGACGTTGAAAAGAAAAGAAGAAGAAGCCTTTGAAGAAGAGAAAAGACGTGCAAAGATGGAAGAGTGAACGTGCCTGAACCGATTGACTCTTACTCGAAAGATTTTTTTTCATGAAAGACACTAACCTAAAACATTTATTTTTCAGTTATTAATTTTATTTGTCAGTCTGTTCTGCTTTTTCTTTTTTATTCTTTTTAGAGTCGCTGGAGGACCAGCCGAAATGCAGGACGGCCGATTCTGTGGTGTGCCGATTCTGTAGCGCCAGTTCCTATCTTTAGTGCCAGTTCCAATCTATAATACCAGTTCCTGTGCTGTAAGCTGATCTAGCTAGAGATCCAACCAGATTATGACAGATTATGTAAGCTGCAAGTTAGACCCCGTGCGAATTTCCCAAAAGACACGAGAGACACGGGAGCGCGTAATGGAACTAACAAAAAAAGGAGACGCTGATGAATTCCAGAGAGGATGAGCGATGACGATTTTCTTTTAACTTCACGATGACGAACTCATTTATTTTGTGTTATTCCTGTGTTTGTTTATCGTCCATCTTTATGTAAATTTAGCGTTTAATATATGTTTTGTTAAAGTACAGTGCCTCTTATTTTCAAAGAAGACCACTCATGCCGTCCCCACATATATATATATATGTAATAACAGGGCTCCAACCCTGTTATCAGTGTTGTCTTTAGCTTGAAATAATTGCAGTCATAAGCCATCAGACGTTCTAAACAGGTTTATTCAAAGGTAGGCTGGTATTGCTAACAATTCACGTTCCCACTCCTGTAAAGGAGGGGGAGTGGACAAGACTCCGGACAATTCCTGAACAGCTTATCAGGATCACATCATGATGAAAAGGACACGCAAAACTATGCGTTCTTACGTTTTATACCAACACAGATTAGAGGTAAAAAGGCACCTTCGTACATTCCTTGTAACCTTACGCATTAAGGAAAATCATTTTTGCTTCCTTATATGGAATTGAAAAAGGGAACGATTCTAAAAATAACTCTTCCCTTGAAATATAAATCTATTTATATTTCAATGGTATGTTTTCAGCCTTGAATTCCCAAAATAGAATCTCTCGACGTTTATTCTTTAATAAAGACATTTTATGAAAACGAAAGAGTTTTAGTTCTTTTATTAATACAAAAGTATTTAATTCTTGTATTACATCCCCCCCCAAAAAAAATTTGGTGAGTCAAAATAAAAAAAAATTAGAATACTTTAAATTAAAAATTTTCAGGTTGGTACGACTGCTCCTTTTTCCCTACTACAAACAACATTTTTTCACTTATGTAAAGAAGAAAAAAATTATTTACAGTGACAAAAATATGAAAAACATGATTATGCAATTTAACATTAAGAAAAATTAAACATTTATAAACTATTCTACTAAAATTTTCAAAAACTTTTCACACAAAAATACACATAATTTTTATGCAAAACGAACTGGACAACAAGTGTCATTGAATCAGAATTTAAGATTCTGTGTGGTTAAAAATATTTCCTAAGCTTTGATACATGTATTTTTTCAAAATTTTGTTTACTTAAATTTCTTTTCATTTATTTTGTTTTTGTAATCAGTTTCTTGGTCATTCTTTCCTTTTCCTATTTTTCCTTTTATTTTTTGTTTTTGTTATTGTTACCCTTTACATATTTTTTCGTCGATATTAACCTGATAATGAACGCATCCATTACCTAGATCTATCTTCGAATCATTTGAACTTTTTGGACATTCTTTCTTTCTATTTTTTGATGTTTACTTTTACTGAAACATCCTTAACATTCATTTTTTCGATGCTTACTTTTTTGAAACATCATTCTTTTCTTTTTTCGATGTTTACTTTTTTTTAAACATCTTTTTCACCATTTTTAACCTTAACATTTTGAGAATTCTGCTGTTTAATGTGCAAAGATAAGTCTCTTACCAAATAGAATAACAACTGGCCCGACACAATCAATAAGCAAACAAAAATCCCTGCAAGTCTACAACCCTACTAAAGCATATGGTAAATCAGTATCAAGTATAAAACTTTGCTGAGTTAAAAATTTCGCCTATCGTAATAAGGGAGACTCACAAATTTTCTTAAGTGTGAACTGTCCGTTTGTTTGGGTTTCACATTTTTTAAAATAGGAATTTTTAGTTCTGACCAAGTCCGAAAAAGTAAAAGTATTACACTTTCTTTCATTTTGTTTGAAAACTCTTCATTGTTAGGTTCAAAAGAAAGTTCTGAACAATTTAATTTTTCATGTGGTTAAATCTTGAAAAATCATTAGAAAACAAAAGTTTAAATAATGACTTAATTTTGTTTGCCGTCACTAGTTTAATTGACGTTTGAACCATATATTTTTTTTTCCAAAAAAAAAACATTTTAAATGCACTAAAGAACAATATTATATCATAATATTGTATAAAAAAAATATATAAACACAAGAAATACAAGCTAACTCTTAATAATACTCTATTCCATTATTCAAAATAAAATATTTAGATTACTACTCATATCCAATATTACTAAAATATTTAAGCATAACATTGAGAAAGAAACAAAAATGAGAGAAAAAAAAATATATCTACAGTAAATCCTTTCCATTTGCCACACTTTTCTCCTTTGACCTTCATCTATTTTTCTTTGACGAGAGACACAAAACATATCATTTTTTTTCTTCTTTCGCGCACTTAAATCGTAGCAATTCATGAATAAGATTCGCGCACATTCTTTTTTGTTTTCACAACTTGAGCACACACAACTTGAGGATCACTCGGTGTCGAATCACTACCATGGTTGATGTTTCTTCATACTTAGAGGCACTATGGAACTGTAGGGTCATCGGATGGGATACTTTCACTGGTTTCAGTACATCAGCATTTCAGGCGCGACGAGGTACAAGTAGTACGGGTGGAAATCGCCCTTCCTTCCTTCCTTCCTTCAACGTTTTTTCAACTGCCGATTTTTTTCTCTTCTTTTAAGTCCAAGGGGGGAGAAGCTTTCCGGATGGGATGAGGAGTATTTCAACGTAGCAGTCACAGCCGGTCCAAAGATTTCCTCAGCAAGCAACTATGCTGCCGACTTGTAATAACAGGGCTCCAAACCCTGTTATCAGTGTTGTCTTTAGCTTGAAATAATTGCAGTCATAAGCCATCAGACGTTCTAAACAGGTTTATTCAAAGGTAGGCTGGTATTGCTAACAATTCACGTCCCCACTCCTGTAAAGGAGGGGGAGTGGACAAGACTCCGGACAATTCCTGAACAGCTTATCGGGATCACATCATGATGAAAAGGACACGCAAAACTATGCGTTCTTACGCTTTATACCAACACAGATTAGAGGTAAAAAGGCACCTTCGTACATTCCTTGTAACCTTACGCATTAAGGAAAATCATTTCTGCTTCCTTATATGGAATTGAAAAAGGGAACGATTCTAAAAATAACTCTTCCCTTGAAATATAAATCTATTTATATTTCAATGGTATGTTTTCAGCCTTGAATTCCCAAAATAGAATCTCTCGACGTTTATTCTTTAACAAAGACATTTTATGAAAACGAAAGTTTTAGTTCTTTTATTAATACAAAAGTATTTAATTCTTGTATTACATATATATATTATAAAATGTCCACGGTAAACAGTTTTTGATAACGAATTATTTCTCCCGAATGGTAAATAGTGGATTCTCCATTTTTTTATTTATTTAATTATTATTATTTTTTTTTTAATGTTGAGCTTCATATCGATTTCTTCTTTGATGTGGTTTAATAATTGATTTGTAATGATTTCAAATCCCCATTCCCATCAAGACATTTTGATAACAAAATAATAAATAAAACAGATGGAAAAAACGTTAAAATAGAACATAAAAGTAAACAATGAATATATTAAAATATAAAGAACGATTTTTTCTTAATAATGCATCAATGCATGGAAGAAATGTCAGATTCAAAAGAGAAAAGAAAAACTGACTAAGCATTTCCATTACTTGAAAATATTTTATAGATAAAACCAATTTACGATTTTGCTTGATAACCATGCTGTAGTTCTGTAAATAAACATTTAAATATGGAAAAATAGAGAAATATTTAAATTTTTTTTAAAAATTAATTAATCAATTAATTAGTATAGTAATTAATTACACGAGAATGTAATTCGAAAATATATTTTAGCTGTTCAAGATAGTTTAAACAAGTAATAAAATGGCAGTAAAATTCTTCAAAAATGATCAGATACACTATTTATAAAATAGTTACACACATATAATAATTTTAAAGTAATGAATATAATTATTTTTTTTTTCTTTTTAAAAGGTGCTCAAATTCCATTTTAAAAATGTGAAAAAATATACATAAAGTTTAAATTATTATTTTTTTAAGTTGATATTTGTGCATTTTGAAGTTTCTAGTAAAAACATTTTATACACAGTAATATCGGTAAAGTTCGATTGTAAAATGCGAAAACAAATGATCTTCTTTAATATCTATAGATTCCATCCTAATAAAAGGATCAAAATATTGTACCTCCCTTGCTACCAATATGTCTCTGAGTAATCCAATCATTTCTGGATGTAAGCCCTCACGAGTCTGAAGAAACAATGAGTAAACAGAAATGTTCTGCTTTATCTCTCTGACTGTAACAATATAGAAAGTTCTATTCATAATCTTCCGATCGTCTAAGAAATTTGAAGATGGATTTACCTTCCTTGCCAAAGCCAATTTGGAGGTTTTATATCTCAATCTATAAGTCATTGAAGCGAACAAACTACAAAATAAAAGTAGAATACAGGAATATATATATATATATATATATATATATATATATATATATATATATATATATATATATATATATATATATATATATATATGAGGCGAAAGTCTAAGTGTAAACTGAGGAGGGGGGCATCACAATAGCTCTGGAGATAGGATTTTTGCCTCCTAATTAGGTGACCCGGGTTCTAATCCCAGAGATGGCAGGTTGATACGCATTCGTACGAGCACAGGTCTGACGCAAAATATCCTCAGTGATAGACGGATCCTGAGTTAAAATCTCCTTTCTGTCGGGCTAATCATCGGAAGTTCCGCGTAACGGAAATGTGGGTTAGTTCCATCAAAAAGTTCTCCGCTAAGGTTAGTCGGTCTCAATGCTTGATTCAGGAGTTCCCTTGTCGTCTGGGTTGAGTTCAAAACTACAATATTACGGAGTTTAACATTTCTTGTGGAAATTTGCATTTCTTGAGGGTGCTTTGCAAATAATCCCCACTTTCTTGCGTCAAGTGGTTCGGGCTCAGTATCAATACTATGAAATTAAATTTTTGACAACCATTGTTGCAGATTGAACTTTCCTTGCAGATTGAACTACCTTGTTGCCAATTGAACTACTTTTTACACTTAAACTTTTTTTAAACACTAATTTTTTATTCTCAACTTTATATTATTTTCCATTAATGAACATATCAAAATCTTAATAAAAAGAATTGAGACTTATCAGTTATAGCAACCAAGAAGCCAAGTTCACCGACACGCAGAAGAACACCTGGTTCTGAATAACACAGGCTACCGATAACGAGAATGACAATATCATGAAATTTATTTCAAAGTCATATTTACTGAATACGATGGCAATATGAAAATTGCTATATTTTATTTGGGTAATAAAAATGCTGACGAAAAATTTAAAATAAATGAAATGGAAATAAATATAATATAAACTAATAGTGTGTATGAGTTTGAGAGTGTGTGCGCCACTCTTGCAACTATAGAACCATTTCAACTTGCGTCTTACAATTTGAACAGCATGTGAAAAGGGTGATTTTAGCTCTTAATTTTTGAAGTCGCTTCAAAATTTTAATTAGATCGTTCTAGAAAGACATTCGTATTTTTTCTTTCGTTTAAAGCTAGCTCCATTGATATAAATGAAACTACAAACTGTTTCAAAGATAACGTCAGTGATGATTGTTTGTTTATAACTCTCATATAAAAGAGAAGTTTATGGCTCGCTTTAAGATAATTATATATTTTGTATTCGTTACATTAGTTAAACTCTATGATCAACGCAAACTTGGTAGCTGACTACGTCACCAAATTGGTATTTCTTAAGCAATATAAAACTATGTGTTTAATTTTTTTGTTTATAATTACGTTTCTTGAACGTATTTCTATAAAACATAATATTTTAAAACCAATGGTAAATAATAAAAAAGTAATGTACAGAAAAAGCAAAACTAATAGAGAAACAGAACTAAATAATTTGGGAGAAAGGTAAAAAACAACCATGAGTTTATTAATTTTTAATTTAGCTAAAAGATACGAAAAATGAGCTACGAAATACGAAAAATAAGCCACGTACTAAAGAGAGAAATCAATGCTAAAATTATACCAATTCCTTTAAGAGATGAGTAGTAAATCGCTATACTATTATTAATGTTTATGATCATTAATTAGTTATGGTACTAATTAAAATACTAATAGTAATAAATACTAATTAAAATGAAAATTTGAGCTATGTACTAAAAAGCAAAATTAATAGAGAGATGAATCTAATTCATTTATTATTCATTCATTCATAATTCAATCTAATTCGTTAAAATTTTCCACGCTATTATTGATGGCAATGATGCTTAATTAATTTTAGTAATGAGTACTAATTAAAGTAAAAAGTGAGCGATGTAATGAAAAGCAGATGTAATGAGAAAATGGTACTAATTTCTTCAGGAGGGACATAAAATAATCGCCAGACTAATATGGACCACAAAGGCGCATAATTTATTTTAGAACAAAAGACAAGGGTTAAAATATAATTAAAAAAAAGCATAAAATATAATAAAATAAAAGCATAAAAAAGGTTATTTAGGTAAACGGTGCCATTTTAATTAGTACCAAACATACAAGTGCAATAAAAATTTTGCAATAGAATTATACTCAGTATATATATATATATATATATATATATATATATATATATATATATATATATATATATATATATATATATATATATATATATATATATATATATATATATATATATATATATATATATATATATATATATATATATATATATATATATATATATATATATATATATATATATATATATATATATATATATATATATATATACTGAGTATAATTCTATTGCAAAATTTTTATTGCACTTGTATGTTTGGTACTAATTAAAATGGCACCGTTTACCTAAATAACCTTTTTTATGCTTTTATTTTATATATATATATAAAATGAAAGGTTATATATATATATATATATATATATATATATATATATATATATATATATATATATATATATATATATATATATATATATATATACTGAGTATAATTCTATTGCAAAATTTTTATTGCACTTGTATGTTTGGTACTAATTAAAATGGCACCGTTTACCTAAATAACCTTTTTTATGCTTTTATTTTATTATATTTTATGCTTTTTTTAATTATATTTTAACCCTTGTCTTTTGTTCTAAAATAAATTATGCGCCTTTGTGGTCCATATTAGTCTGGCGATTATTTTATGTCCCTCCTGAAGAAATTAGTACCATTTTCTCATTACATCTGCTTTTCATTACATCGCTCACTTTTTACTTTAATTAGTACTCATTACTAAAATTAATTAAGCATCATTGCCATCAATAATAGCGTGGAAAATTTAACGAATTAGATTGAATTATGAATGAATGAATAATAAATGAATAGATTCATCTCTCTATTAATTTTGCTTTTTAGTACATAGCTCAAATTTTCATTTTAATTAGTATTTATTACTATTAGTATTTTAATTAGTACCATAACTAATTAATGATCATAAACATTAATAATAGTATAGCGATTTACTACTCATCTCTTAAAGGAATTGGTATAATTTTAGCATTGATTTCTCTCTTTAGTACGTGCTTATTTTTCGTATTCGTAGCTCATTTTTCGTATCTTTTAGCTAAATTAAAATTAATAAACTCATGGTTGTTTTTTACCTTTCTCCCAAATTATTTAGTTCTGTTTCTCTATTAGTTTTGCTTTTTCTGTACATTACTTTTTTATTATTTACCATTGGTTTTAAAATATTATGTTTTATAGAAATACGTTCAAAAAACGTAATTATAAACAAAAAAATTAAACACATAGTTTTATATTGCTTAAGAAATACCAATTTGGTGACGTAGTCAGCTACCAAGTTTGCGTTGATCATAGAGTTTAACTAATGTAACGAATACAAAATATATAATTATCTTAAAGCGAGCCATAAACTTCTCTTTTATATGAGAGTTATAAACAAACAATCATCACTGACGTTATCTTTGAAACAGTTTGTAGTTTCATTTATATCAATGGAGCTAGCTTTAAACGAAAGAAAAAATACGAATGTCTTTCTAGAACGATCTAATTAAAATTTTGAAGCGACTTCAAAAATTAAGAGCTAAAATCACCCTTTTCACATGCTGTTCAAATTGTAAGACGCAAGTTGAAATGGTTCTATAGTTGCAAGAGTGGCGCACACACTCTCAAACTCATACACACTATTAGTTTATATTATATTTATTTCCATTTCATTATTTTAAATTTTTCGTCAGCATTTTTATTACCCAAATAAAATATAGCAATTTTCATATTGCCATCGTATTCAGTAAATATGACTTTGAAATAAATTTCATGATATTGTCATTCTCGTTATCGGTAGCCTGTGTTATTCAGAACCAGGTGTTCTTCTGCGTGTCGGTGAACTTGGCTTCTTGGTTGCTATAACTGATAAGTCTCAATTCTTTTTATTAAGATTTTGATATGTTCATTAATGGAAAATAATATAAAGTTGAGAATAAAAAATTAGTGTTTAAAAAAAGTTTAAGTGTAAAAAGTAGTTCAATTGGCAACAAGGTAGTTCAATCTGCAAGGAAAGTTCAATCTGCAACAATGGTTGTCAAAAATTTAATTTCATAGTATTGATACTGAGCCCGAACCACTTGACGCAAGAAAGTGGGGATTATTTGCAAAGCACCCTCAAGAAATGCAAATTTCCACAAGAAATGTTAAACTCCGTAATATTGTAGTTTTGAACTCAACCCAGACGACAAGGGAACTCCTGAATCAAGCATTGAGACCGACTAACCTTAGCGGAGAACTTTTTGATGGAACTAACCCACATTTCCGTTACGCGGAACTTCCGATGATTAGCCCGACAGAAAGGAGATTTTACTCAGGATCCGTCTATCACTGAGGATATTTTGCGTCAGACCTGTGCTCGTACGAATGCGTATCAACCTGCCATCTCTGGGATTAGACCCGGGTCACCTAATTAGGAGGCAAAAATCCTATCTCCAGAGCTATTGTGATGCCCCCCTCCTCAGTTTACACTTAGACTTTCGCCTCATATATATATATATATATATATATATATATATATATATATATATATATATATATATATATATATATATATATATTCCTGTATTCTACTTTTATTTTGTAGTTTGTTCGCTTCAATGACTTATAGATTGAGATATAAAACCTCCAAATTGGCTTTGGCAAGGAAGGTAAATCCATCTTCAAATTTCTTAGACGATCGGAAGATTATGAATAGAACTTTCTATATTGTTACACAGTCAGAGAGATAAAGCAGAACATTTCTGTTTACTCATTGTTTCTTCAGACTCGTGAGGGCTTACATCCAGAAATGATTGGATTACTCAGAGACATATTGGTAGCAAGGGAGGTACAATATTTTGATCCTTTTATTAGGATGGAATCTATAGATATTAAAGAAGATCATTTGTTTTCGCATTTTACAATCGAACTTTACCGATATTACTGTGTATAAAATGTTTTTACTAGAAACTTCAAAATGCACAAATATCAACTTAAAAAAATAATAATTTAAACTTTATGTATATTTTTTCACATTTTTAAAATGGAATTTGAGCACCTTTTAAAAAGAAAAAAAAAATAATTATATTCATTACTTTAAAATTATTATATGTGTGTAACTATTTTATAAATAGTGTATCTGATCATTTTTGAAGAATTTTACTGCCATTTTATTACTTGTTTAAACTATCTTGAACAGCTAAAATATATTTTCGAATTACATTCTCGTGTAATTAATTACTATACTAATTAATTGATTAATTAATTTTTAAAAAAAATTTAAATATTTCTCTATTTTTTCCATATTTAAATGTTTATTTACAGAACTACAGCATGGTTATCAAGCAAAATCGTAAATTGGTTTTATATCTATAAAATATTTTCAAGTTAATTGGAAATGCTTAGTCAGTTTTCTTTTCTCTTTTGAATCTGACATTTCTTCCATGCATTGATGCATTATTAAGAAAAAATCGTTCTTTATATTTTAATATATTCATTGTTTACTTTTATGTTCTATTTTAACGTTTTTTCCATCTGTTTTATTTATTATTTTGTTATCAAAATGTCTTGATGGGAATGGGGATTTGAAATCATTACAAATCAATTATTAAACCACATCAAAGAAGAAATCGATATGAAGCTCAACATTAAAAAAAAAATAATAATAATTAAATAAATAAAAAAATGGAGAATCCACTATTTACCATTCGGGAGAAATAATTCGTTATCAAAAACTGTTTACCGTGGACATTTTATAATATATATATGTAATACAGAATTAAATACTTTTGTATTAATAAAAGAACTAAAACTTTCGTTTTCATAAAATGTCTTTGTTAAAGAATAAACGTCGAGAGATTCTATTTTGGGAATTCAAGGCTGAAAACATACCATTGAAATATAAATAGATTTATATTTCAAGGGAAGAGTTATTTTTAGAATCGTTCCCTTTTTCAATTCCATATAAGGAAGCAGAAATGATTTTCCTTAATGCGTAAGGTTACAAGGAATGTACGAAGGTGCCTTTTTACCTCTAATCTGTGTTGGTATAAAGCGTAAGAACGCATAGTTTTGCGTGTCCTTTTCATCATGATGTGATCCCGATAAGCTGTTCAGGAATTGTCCGGAGTCTTGTCCACTCCCCCTCCTTTACAGGAGTGGGGACGTGAATTGTTAGCAATACCAGCCTACCTTTGAATAAACCTGTTTAGAACGTCTGATGGCTTATGACTGCAATTATTTCAAGCTAAAGACAACACTGATAACAGGGTTTGGAGCCCTGTTATTACAAGTCGGCAGCATAGTTGCTTGCTGAGGAAATCTTTGGACGGCTGTGACTGCTACGTTGAAATACTCCTCATCCCATCCGGAAAGCTTCTCCCCCCTTGGACTTAAAAGAAGAGAAAAAAATCGGCAGTTGAAAAAACGTTGAAGGAAGGAAGGAAGGAAGGGCGATTTCCACCCGTACTACTTGTACCTCGTCGCGCCTGAAATGCTGATGTACTGAAACCAGTGAAAGTATCCCATCCGATGACCCTACAGTTCCATAGTGCCTCTAAGTATGAAGAAACATCAACCATGGTAGTGATTCGACACCGAGTGATCCTCAAGTTGTGTGTGCTCAAGTTGTGAAAACAAAAAGAATGTGCGCGAATCTTATTCATGAATTGCTACGATTTAAGTGCGCGAAAGAAGAAAAAAAATGATATGTTTTGTGTCTCTCGTCAAAGAAAAATAGATGAAGGTCAAAGGAGAAAAGTGTGGCAAATGGAAAGGATTTACTGTAGATATATTTTTTTTTCTCTCATTTTTGTTTCTTTCTCAATGTTATGCTTAAATATTTTAGTAATATTGGATATGAGTAGTAATCTAAATATTTTATTTTGAATAATGGAATAGAGTATTATTAAGAGTTAGCTTGTATTTCTTGTGTTTATATATTTTTTTATACAATATTATGATATAATATTGTTCTTTAGTGCATTTAAAATGTTTTTTTTTTGGAAAAAAAAATATATGGTTCAAACGTCAATTAAACTAGTGACGGCAAACAAAAT